>NC_048305.1:56206516-56218558 GCF_013100865.1 Trachemys scripta elegans
GGCCCGGGGTGTGGGGGCGGCTGCCCAGCGGGTACTACCCCGCGGCGGCCCCCCCCCCCCCCCGTCCTGCTCGGGTCCCGCAGGGGACCGAACGGGGCTGGGCTGCCGATGCCGCCGCCCCGGGGCCGCCGCGCAATAGTACCAGCTGGGCAGCAGCCCAGACACGACTGGCCAGGGGCTGGGTGCAGCGTGTGCGCTGCTGGGTCCCCGCAGCAGGCCCGGGCTCGGGGGGGTTCGGGCCCAGGTGCCAGAGCCGCAGCCGCCGAGCTTGGCCATCGGCCGCTTCCTCCCCCCGTGGCAGTGGGAGCTGCAGCAGCGGCTGCTCCCGAGTCCCGCTGCCCAAGGGGGGAGAACAGCTGCTGCCTGGCCCTGCGGGCCGCCTCCCTCCTCTCCCTACCACCCAACTGAGTCCTGCCTGCTCGGGGCCAGGCCGGACTCTTACTCACCCCGGCCCCACGCTCCCCCTGCGTCTCTGGGGCCTCCCTCCAGCGCTTGTGGAGGGAGGAGGAATGGTGAGCCTGGGGAAGAGGCGGGGATTCGGGGAGGGAGCCAATCGGGGGAGGAGGGGGTGGAGTTGGGGAGGGGGAGGGGGGTGCGAGCACTTCCGGGCTCTGGAGCATTTCCTTGTTTGTCCAGTGTCCTGACCGCACGTCGGTCGGGACGCGGGACAAACAAGGAAATATCGGGATAGTCCCGATAAAATCGGGACGTCTGGTCACCCTAAGCCAACCAAATGACTGTACTGTATTTACTTTTTGTGTGTGTCTCTGCTGCTGCCTGATTGCGTATTTCCGGTTCCAAATGAGGCGTGTGGTTAACTGGTCAGTTTGTAACTCTGGTGTTCGTAACTCTGAGGTTCTACTGTACACACACCAGTGGTGTTTTGAAGGCTGTATTTTTTGTTACATCGATTGGCACACAAGTGTGTAGTTATAATTATTTCAGTGAAAATTCTCTCAAACTAAGCAGGGTCTGGCCAGAACAATGGTTGGATAAAAAACCTCCAAAGAAAATCCAGTGGTGTAGGAAAATGTTGTGGTTCTTTAAATTACACTTGCGTAATCAGTGCCTCAGCACAGTGGTAGTTCAGCACATTGTGCTGTAGAGTTTCTGTATTTCATGGGACGTAAAACTGGAGGCCCTGGCCACTTGTGGTCAGTTTTTAAAAAAATCCTGTGATGCTCTTTTTGCAGTGCTGTTAAACCCAGTGCGTTGGCCAGATTTCAATCTGTGCATAATATTATCTGCCAAAAATTCTCAGTTCTCTTTCGGTATGATGATCTTCACTTGTACTCGACTCTTGAAGGTGTAGCATTGCTATGTGCTGCTAAGGTTTCTATTTCACCCCAGAACAGGTTGTATGTCAGTATTGTTATATTCCCACTATGAAAAAGTTAGTTAACAGTTCAAGGTTGTTCAAGTGCAGATCCTAACAAAATAATCTCTGAAAGGCAAGAAAGTTTCCAGTTCAACCAGCATTCCCACCTTCAACTTCCTTTCCCAGTCTGAACTTTGGGAAGTTTGGAGCTGGATCTAAATTGTGCAGCATGTCCCCATTTATTATTTTGGTTTGATGTAACCCTTATTTTCAGGATAGCTAAGTTTACAGTTGACACAATGGTTTTCCACACTTCACTACTTTTTTTGTGCTTATCATCTAATGTTGGGAATAAAGATAAAGTAATTTAATATTACAGTTGGTCACACAACTAATGGTTCTAGTTCACAATAAGAATTTTAAATAGAAGAACTCATTCACTCAATGTCTTATGGATTGTTGGAGGTTGCTTTTAGATACCTTTCCATGGCTGAGGAGAACTACACATTTCCACTGAAAATAGAGATGAGCCTGACCTATGAAATTGAGAGACTAAAGTGATTTTGATATAAGAATTTAACTAGGATTGATCTGAATCCAAATACTCCAGGTTTCAGATGGCTTTTGGATCTAGGAGTTTGATTCATGTACATCTCCTACTAAAACAGAAAATGTAGTTCTAAAGAACAAAAGTGGTTGCAGGGCAGGGAAGAAATGGGGCATTTTAAAAAAACAGTAGATAGTTGATGATCTTTTAATTGCCTTTTTTTTTTTTAAATGACTGCCCTGTCCTAGAAACGCATTTAGAATTTTTTTGCAAGAATTCTGGTCCGAGACCCTTTTTAAAATGTTAGTTGGAAACAATAATAAGCACATTTAGGAAGAAGACTGACTTCTAAAGAATTCATGTGGGAGAAATTATTGTAAATACGTCTCTAGCATAACTTCTTTCTCCCTCAGTTTTTTTTTAAGTTCGTGTAATGTTTCTTCAGTGAGTACAACCAGTTGCTTTAACTTGAAAATACTGTACTGTCTTGAGCAGTTTATTCACGCTGACCGTTTTATAGAGCCTTATTCCTAGATTAAGGCCAGAAGGGACCATTGTGATCATCTAGTCTGACTTCCTGCATAACACAGGCCATAGAGCTTCCTCAGATCAATTCCTGTTTAAACTGCAGTATGTCTGTTGGAAAACATCCAATCTTGATTTAACCCCCCCCCCGCCCTTTGTTAAATATGTAGCTACTTTTACTTCCCTCCATCCCCCCCTTTAAGCCAACTTGTGTTTTTAAGCAGTGTAGCCTTCTCTCTTGACAGTGAGATCATGGCTTTTTGTGCATTTAGTAAAATCTAATAGTTCCCAATTATTATTAATACACCTCTACCTCGATATAACGCTACCTGATATAACACAAATTCGGATATAACGCGGTAAAGCAGCACTCCAGGGGGGTGAGGCTGCGCACTCTGAAGGATCAAAGCAAGTTCGATATAATATGGTTTCACCTATAACGCAGTAAGATTTTTTTGGCTCCCAAGGACAGCGTTATATGGAGGTAGAGGTGTATTTTCCTTTTCAAATTCTTTCTCCCAGCTGATTTGGCTCATAATTGTTTTCAGCTTTGTGAAATTGGCCCTTTTAAAACGTCAGGGGGTGTGTGTGTGCGCGTGTGCGCACACACTTGAGATATACTCTGTGTGTGTGTGTAATGTCTCTCGCTCACACACACACACACGCGTGCGCACGCACACACACATTTTCCTCATGTTGGATTGAAGTTAGGAATTGTCATCTGTAACATTTAGGAATTCTGAATGTTTTTTAGTGCTGGCAGCATGAGACCTCCAGAATGTCACTCAGATTGCAGTCCCCTATGATAGTGCAGTTTTTTTTCTCCTACTTAACCTTATCCAGGTTTGGGATGGTTTTTTTTTTTTTTCCTTGTGGTTTTTTTTGGTGGTCTATGGCAGACACTAACTAGTACCCCCATTTTGTGCTTTATTTGTTAAGACCTTGATCCATAAGCACCCAAGATCACTTGTTTCTGAGTGGTCAGTGACTCAGAAAAAAGGTAAGGTAATTTTTGACATAGAGTGCTACTCCCTTTCCCCTCTTGCCCACTCAATCCCCCCTAAATAGCTTATAACCACTGATTTTTAACACTCCAATCATATCAATTTTCCTACCAGGTTTCAATAATACCAACTAGGTGAAATTTAAGCTCATAAATGACCAATTTCAATTCCTTTTATTACTCAGGCTCCTGGTGTTCATGTATAAGCAACTAAAGAACTTCTCTTCAGATCCCTTGATTAATTTTGTTCTCAATGGCTTGATTTTGTACTAAATATGTTCATTTGTTCCCTCTTTTCACCCTTTCTTTTTGTTATTTTAATGCCCCCCTAAGTAGTCTAACCAACCTATCACCTAGAAAATAGGTCCCCCTTCTGCTGAGATGGAGGTCCTCCAAATTGTATAGCCCAGTGATTCTCAAACATTAGCAACTCGAGGACCCCCATTTTGATTTTAAAATTTTCACAGACCCCCAAGCCTGGTGCTCAGCCACAGGCCCTGCCCCCACTCCACCCCCTCACCCAAGCGTGCCCCTTCCCTGCTCCTCCCCCTCTCCCAGCGCCTCCTGCATGCCACTGAACAGCTATTCCGCTGTTGATCAGCAGTGTCAGTGGCCCTGGACATGACTCGCTGCCTCCCTGGAGTACCCTTGTGGACCCCACAGGGGTCCACATACCCCAGTTTGAGAAACCCTGGTATAGCCCCTTATCTCCATAAAAAGGGCAGTGTTTCATGAAACCAAACCCTTTATCTTATACCACTTATCTAGCCAGCAGTTCGTTTCCAGATATGTGTCAAAACAGCACTTAAGTGTTGATTTATAGGCAGATCTCATAGCGCAGATCCCAGTATAGTTATTGTAATAATATACACAGGACATTCATTTGGCAGAAACTTTGTCAGCAGAATATCAGTGGGGCAGGGTTAGGCCCAGCATGATTTCCCCTTCCTCTGGGGGCAACAGATGTAAAACAGTCCCCATGACCCCCTCCCCCAGCCACATGGGCTGAGGAAGGATGAACAGCACTCCTGGATGCAGTCAGTCCTACAGCCCTACCCAAACAGCGCAAGGAACTAGTCCACATTTCAAGCGGGACCCCAGACTCTGCTTTCAGTTTGAGCTACTGTATGGATGTTCTTTCTTTGCTCTCTGGCTGTTTAGTTCTGACTTCCCCTCCCATCTTCCCCCTACAGTCCCTTTGCTTCTAGCTTAATTCCTCCTGCCTTCCTTGCTCCTATCCATCCTTTCTTCTTTCCCTCCCTCCTCTTCAGTGTGTCCCATCCGTTCCATCATTTTCATATACTAATCATAAATTGACATAGCTGCCCAGCTCCCAGCAGGGAGTGAGGGGCATCGCCTGGGCTTCTTGCCATGGCTCCTGGCCAGGAAAACGGAGAGGCATTCTCCAGGAGAGTGAGGGGCAGCTGCAGGGCTGGTGGAAGGATGTTTCGCACCCAAGGCGAAACTTCAACCTTGCGCCCTCCCCCCCCGTCCCCGAGCCCCCGCCCTGAGGCGCCCCTCCCTGCGGCAGTTTCCCTCCCCGCCCCAGCTCACCCCTGCCCCGTCTCCTCCCTGAGCATGCCGTCACTGCTTCACTTCTCCCGCCTCCCAGGCTTGTGGCGCCTAAGCTGATTGGCGCCGCAAGCCTGGGAGGCGGGAGAAGTGAAGCAGCCACAGCGTGCTCGGGGAGGAGGCGGGGCAGGGGTGAGCTGGGGCGGGGAGTTCCTCTGTGTGTTTGCCCCCCCCCCCCCCCCTCGCTGCGGGCGCCCCCCCCTGCGCTCCACTGCCCCAGCTCCCTCTGCCTAAATATCAGCGGTGACCGGGGCGGCCAAAGATCCGGCCGCCACAGTTGCTGCTGAAGAAAATGGCGCCCCCCAAATCCTAGTGCCCTAGGCAACCGCCTAGGTCGCCTAAATGATTGCACCAGCCCTGGGCAGCTGGTCTCTAACTGCCCAGTTTTCTTGTTAACTTCACCGCTCCTGCCATGAAACTGACAAGACAGTCAACAGACGATGTAAGGAACTGCAGTGTTTACACAGCCACTACATCACCCTAACTACACCCACATAAGCCTTGCACTTCTCATGGAGCTGGAGTTATTATTCTGGTGTAGTAAGGCTCTTACATCGGTGGGAGGAAGGCTGTATAGTATAGACACTGACATAATAAGGTCAACGTAAGCTATCTTACGTTGATCTAACTGTGTAGTGTAGATCAGCCCTTAGAAATGATAAAGTACCTTTTGTTGGCAATCTCTGCAGAAGGGCCAAGGACTAAATGGGTATGGATAGACTGAACTACCATCTCGCTCCCACAGGTGGTGTAAAATACATGAGTAGGCACTATGGAAAAACTTGAAGTGCTGATGACAGTACTGTATGTGTTCTGTGGATGAATAAAAGAAACAGTAACTTGGCATGTCAGTCTGTTCACCAGTCCCATTTCTCCTCTTCTCTCCCCCCGCAAAATCCCCTAAACTAAAATACCCAATTCTGCATCCATAAATGGGAAGTATGCAGGAAAAATTCAAACTGTACCTAGTCCTTCCCTTTTTTTGTTTTGAAGTGTGGGAAAGTTTTGCATTGTATGTCAATTTTCTATTGCCCTCTCTTGACACAAGAGAGGCTTTGCTAGTGGAAAAACAAAAGGCTTTTAGTTATATGCTGTTTTTTCCCCCTTTCTATGTAGTGAAGTGGCCGATGTGCATTAGAATTTTTAATTGGGAAAAACCTTCTATAAAACTTGCCCACTAAGAGAATAAACTCCTTTAGTTCTTTTAATTGGGGGGGGGGGGGGATGAAATGATTGTGAGTGTTCGTTTTTGTTTTGTTCTGGAACTAATTAGAATTTTTACACAGTGAGGCTTTTCTGTATCTTACTAATTTAGATGTATATCATTCCAGGGTATTTCTGCTCTTCTACAAACCATCTTTTAAACTTTTTTCTTTTTCTTTTTAGAGTTTTGACCCCCAACAGTAGTTTTCAAGACATTTGGATGCTCTATAACTTCCTAATCAGTAATGAGGTATGAAATTTATCTTTTTGAAAATCTTTAATGGAAATGTATAATAAGGATGAATCATAGAACTGGAAGGGACCTCGAGAGGTCATCTAGTCCAGCTCCCTGCCCTCAAGGCAAGACTAAGTATTATCTTTCTAGACCATCCCTGACAGGTGTTTGTCTAACCTGCTCTTAAAAATCCTCAAATGTCAGACTACAGGCAAATATAGTGAGTAGCCTAACTGGTAGAGCTACCGTTCATGTTCCAATTGAGCTAGAATTGTGAAATTCGGTACTCTTGGCCATTATTGGTCATAAAATCTAAGGGGAAAAAATATTAACTTGTTTCTTTCGATCAGAGGTCATTGGACTTTCTAATGGAACTCCAACCATTCAGGTACCCTGTTTAAGCTGCAGCCTTGAAATTTAGGACACTGGTTTATTATAAACTCATTACAGAGAAGTCTTTAAAATTAACAGTCCTCACCAGTCTAATAATTTACAAAAATAATACTAACTTAATCAATTAGGCAGTCATATGGGGCCTGAGGCCTTCAATTTAGAGAAATTAAGGTCATCTGAGATCACCAGTTGTATTTATAGGACTTTAGATAAAATGTGTTTGAAAGTGAGTGCCTGGATTGATAGCCACGTCCACATGAGTGATGGCTAGCTGGCACTAGTTAACATAAACGACAGTATTCCTAAAAACAGCATTAACACAACACACTATAAAATCAAACTATATCTTCTTAGAATATGTATGAATATCTACACTATGCAAGGAATAAAATATTTCAGAAACAAATTGACAATCCAGAAAACATGCCCATATAAAATAGGAAAGGATGTTCTGAGTTCTATTCCTGACTCTTCCATAGAAATGGGCTGTGTGACCTTGAGTGAGGCTCAACATGCGTGCTCATTTTCCCCATTAGTAAAATGATAGTCCCCTCCTATGTTCTTTGTTTCAGTCACTTTCCTGGTAATGTATTGCATGTGTTACTTGTTTGTTGTTGTCTAGGTTCCTAACTTCTAGATTGTTGATTTTTAGATAACTTTTAACTCCTTATTTTGAAATTGGGTACATCACATGTGGAAATATCAAAACTTAAAAATATATTTTCACAAAGAGTACAAATAATTTATATAAGATTTGTAATGAAATTACTTAGTTACTTTGAAAAACTTAACTCTAGGGGGATGACATTCAATTCTAGCATTGGAATCACCAGTTATCTTACTTTTGGTTGTATGGCTCATTCTAGTAGAGCCAACTTTCAGGATAAAATGAGTTTGTTTTTAAAGACTAAACTTGTCATAATAGCACCTAATTGGCAACTAAGTTTACGGAATCAGTGTACATTAGCTGTTTTGCAGCTAGTTTTCCAAGGTTATACAATGGGTGATGCTATAGGTACATTTGTAAGCTCTTCAGGGCTACTGCCCTGTCTGTATGTTTTGTACAGTTCTTAGCACAATTGGGCTCCAGTCTTGATTGGAACCTCTAAGACCTACTAGAATATACATAATAATCCTCACCACAACCACATGGGTCAGCAGTTACAGAAAGATGACCCCTAAACGTCAACTGTCCCTATTGTAACAAGATCGCTCCTATCCATTATTTGAATTTTTTTCCCTTTAAAAGTTTGGACCCAAAACAGCAACCTAAGGACCCAAACAGAAAAACAACTATGTGGCATTGTAGTGTTAGGAATATTTACATGAAACCTGAAATTCAGAACTGTGTTTATATTGGTCATTTTTATTTTATTTTTTAAAAAATCTGCCGGTAGGAGCCACTTCAACATCCTTAAAAATCCTGTTACAAAGCAGACAACAGTGTCTTTCCTATCCTGCTACATCTGTAAAATAGAAAATATTGTTCTGTTGATAACAGATCAAGGACACTTGAACTTGAAATAAATGGCTCCATGTCAGTATGGGCATTCAAAAAATATGTATTCCATATACAGAATATAGGCATTTTTGTTACAGGATCTATTATTTTCATGTCCATTGTGTATGCTTAGTATATTTGATTATGGATTTCAGAGCTCAGAATTCTATAAATCTTTTGCTATGGAATTGTGGGGATGATTCTTTCTGTACTAGAGTTATCTGGAAGCTGCTATAAAAATGCTATTAAATAAAACCAAGATGATACTTGCACTGTTAGCTCTAGATTGTTTTGCCCTATTATTCTGAATAGGGAGTACTTGATCCGTACTATATAGTCTGGCTTCAATTCTTTTCCCATTGTCTAGACTTGAAATCCTTCCAGTTAAGTGTGTAAACATTAGGTCCAATGTATGTTATATCAGCCATGTTATTTTAATAAGTATGTGATCCTAAGTAACTCTTTCATCTTAGATAAATGCCAGCATAAAATTTACTGCTGAGGAACTCTATGAGTGTGTTTCACAGGAAGTTTATAGGTAAGTCAGTTATTGATTACATCTACTGGATTTCCTGAAACAGTTGTAGCACTACATTTTGTTAAGCTTTACTTTATGGTACTTGGTTATTTTCTCTTAGAAAAATCTCCATTATTCCCTTACTATACAAAGTAGTTCTTTAGATTTATTGAGAGAGCTGGTCTGTTATTTGCTTCCAACTTACTGTTTTTGATCCACTGTGTTTGAGTTTTCTTAAGGGTTTGTCTACGTGGTGCATTAGTCTGCACTAGAGGGAGTGTATATTCCAGTTTGCGCCAGTGTGCCGGGCACTAATTGGTCCGTATGGACACCACTGGCACACTCTAAATGTCTCCTAGTAGGCCCTGGAAACTGGACACTACAGTACACTAAGTGACTTTGAGTGTGCCATCAGGGTCCATATAGGCCAGTTAGTGCATGACATGTTAGTGCACACTAGAATTTCACATATTTTAGCACAGACTAATGCACATGTAGCCAAGCCCTAAATCTGGAACAAACTCAATCCAAAGAAGTAGGTTCTTAGAAGTAAACACACTTAGTATAGAAGCTTGCTTTGTTTGTTTGTTTTGTTTTGTTTTTTAAAATTTAATTGAAAAAAAGAGATTGAATTGTACAAACATTTGGGGATAAGGGTCACTGGTGTCTAAAGCTTTGCCTACACTAGGATTTTGAGCTGCATTTGCAATGGACATCAAACACTGTTCTCCCCTACACTTGCCAGTTTCACACTTCGTCCTGCTGGTGTGGACAGGGCCAACAAAACTCAACACCCTGCCAACATAGGTGAGAATAAGGAGTCTGCCATGCTTTGTGTTTGTGCACACAGCTAAGATAATATGCACATTATTTTGGGGAGCATACTTGGTAAAACAAAACCCTGTCCACAGCCATGTTGAGAATCATTTGACAGCCATTTATGAACTTAGGCCCTGATTCAGCAAAGGACTTAAGCATGTGTTTTAAATTGATGTCAGTGGGACGTAAATACATGAGTAAATGCGTTGTTGAATTGGGAACATAGTTCTAACTGTCACAAATAGAGCCATGGGGTGGCCTGTCACAGGCAGAAATAACTTACTTAAGGAGGCTTGTTTGTTAAAGTATTCTTGATCTTAAACCAAATGGAGATATTGCCTCAAATGACTTAATTTGCAGTCTTTCTCAGAGTGTTTATTTGCATTTGGATCTGAGTAACTGGAAATGTTTAGCTATTGTTTGTGTTGGGTGGGGAGGGGTGGGGGGAGTGTTATTAAAGCTGTCAAAAAAGGGTAACTACTACTATTTGCTGGCTCAAACTAAAACAATCACTTTTTTTCTACAAAAACATTAATTAAAAGGCCTGTGATGCAGAGCTTTTGATTTTATTTTAAATACCATAATTGATAATACATTCTAACTTTTAAGGTTGTAAAAGGCTGATAGGGATTTCTTGGATGCTTCCATTATAAACTGGAACTAGAGGCAATTAACACTAATAAAAATAAGATGGCTTCCACCAAAAATGCATAACATGTTTGCAATACATTGTCCTGCTCAGCTAAAATCTTTCCAAACCCTTAGTCTGTCTACATGTGTATAGTGATTAGTGATTCAGGATGTACTAAATTTTTGACTGTCCTATCAACTTAACAAGCTGACTCTAGTGTTAGAGAAAATATTTTGCAGTGTTGGAGAGGGGGGTTCAACTTGAAGTTCAATAGAGATGGAATATTTTGGATGATCCATTGGCTTTCGGTGGTACCAACTATTCGTGCAGTTTTCAGCAGCAATTATGGAGCTGATTGTTGGCATTTAAATAACTAACTTTGGAATAAAACCCACAGTACAGCCTCCTGTACTGTGTTAGTACAGTGTGAAGATAATTATAACCTGAGGAATTTCTCAGTATTTAAAACTTGCCTCAACAAGCTCCAAAATTCTTCATTTTCTGGAGGATCCCAAAAATTAAACAGACCCTTTCTGGAATTCTGCTAGTTTTGGCTTCTTGACACTAGGTCACAGCGATTTGATTAGGGTAAACCATTGAGAAGCTTGTTGAGCAGGCTTCTCTGTATCAGAACTTTGTTTTCTATAATGAGCTGCATGTCTTCACATTGCCCCTAGGTGATGCTTATGTTGCATACCAGCAGCCTCTTTTGGGAACATTTCAAGCAAACCAGTTAGATAGTTGCCAAATAGTAGATCTTACATCTACAAATTCAAGTTACAAGTAATGTTTCCAACTTCTATCTTTAATTGCGCTTCCTCTTTTATTACAGCAGTTGTTATTTTGTAGTACAGAAATTAAATAAAACATGATCCTGTCCAATGAAATAAAAATAATAAATGCTAGTCTGAAACCCCTTTTTATAAAATGGAAGCACAATAAGCCAAAGGAGAGGGAAAAAGAATCCTTTATTTTTAAGGCAGGTGGATTATGTGGATATTGGTAGAGACTGAATAGCCAAGGTGTTGAGACTTGTAGTTGAAGTGGGATTAAAATCTTTGTCTTTGATTAATTTAGTGTCCAGATTAACACCTCAGAAGGTAATTGAACTTTCTATATTTTTTGTGACAAATATTTGTCAACTTTTGAAGAGAAAATGTTATTTTAAAATGGTTCCGTTTTGAAATTTGTTCCTGAAGTGTTTAACCATTTTGGCGGAGGAGAGAGGTACTCCCTGTAACTAAACAGCCACATCTTTCCATCTCTCACTACTGTAGCATCTCATATGTTGTTGTATCCTTATTGTGGGAGCACCTAGAGGTGATAATCAGGGATTGAGACCCCATTCTGCTAGGTGTGCATGTGACATGTCCCTCCCCTAGAGTAAATAGGACAAAATTAAACTGTCCCACAGTTTAAATAAGAAAGAGGTTATGATGAGCTACAAGAAAAGCTGTCTTACTTACAGCTGCAAAAGCCAGCAGGACTATTCAGATCCATCAGCTACTTTAAGTTATCCAACATCTGTGCTGCACCTGCACAGGATGACTGGTAGCTTCCCCTCCTCACGTAGCTCTACATCCCACCTCTGCCTTTATATCCCATTCATTAGGGTTACCATATTTCCTCATTTAAAAAAAGAGGACACTCCACGGGGCCCTGGCCTCTTTCCCACCCCAACTCCGCCCCCTCCCCTGAGTGCCCCGCATTCCCCCTCCTCCCTCCCAGCCGCAAAACAGCTGCCTGAGCGCTACTGGCTTCACAGTTTGCCGGGCAGC
>NC_048305.1:56218665-56219621 GCF_013100865.1 Trachemys scripta elegans
CAGACATGTCCGGCTTTTTGGTCCTCAAATCCCCGTCTGGGGGGGAATTGCCAAAAAGCCGAACATGTCCGAGAAAATAGCTTTGCCAGCATCCCTGCCCCAGTCCCGCTTACCTTGCGGCTCCCGCAGGCTGCGAGCTGCAGGCAGATTCCCCCGCGGCAGCTGCTGCTGCTCCCCCCAGACACCTCAGCTCTATGTAGCTGAAGAGCCGAGCTGCCCGAGCGCTACCGGCTTCACGGTTTGCCGGGCAGCCCCCAGACCTCCAGACCCTGCGCCCCCGGCCGGGCGCTTCCCATCCCGGGCTCTGGCTGCACTGGGGAAGCGCCCGGCCGGGGGCGCAGGGTCTGGAGGTCTGGGGGCTGCCCGGCAAACCGTGAAGCCGGTAGCGCTCGGGCAGCTCGGCTCTTCAGCTACATAGAGCTGAGGTGTCTGGGGGGAGCAGCAGCAGCTGCCGCGGGGGAATCTGCCTGCAGCTCGCAGCCTGCGGGAGCCGCAAGGTAAGCGGGACTGGGGCAGGGATGCTGGCAAAGCTATTTTCTCGGACATGTTCGGCTTTTTGGCAATTCCCCCCCAGACGGGGATTTGAGGACCAAAAAGCCGGACATGTCTGGGAAAAACCAGACGTATGGTAACCCTACCTAAGCCTCCCTGCTCCTTGTCCCCTGACTGCCCCAACCCTTATCCACACCCCCACCCCCGGACAGACACCAGGGACTCCCATGCCCCATCCAACCACTCCCCACCCCCTGACAGCCCTCCCCCAGAACTCCTGACCCATCTAAACCCCTCTGCTCCCTGTCCCCTGACTGCCCCCTCCTGGGACCCCTGCTCCTAACTGCCCTCCAGAACCTCACCCCCTACCTAAGCCTCCCTGTTCCTTGTCCCCTAACTGCCCCCCCAGGACCTTACTCCCTACCTGTACCCTGACTGCCCAAAACCTTACACCCCCAACCCCC
>NC_048305.1:56219719-56305740 GCF_013100865.1 Trachemys scripta elegans
GACCCCCCCCCCCGAACTCCCGACCCATCCAACCCTCCCCCTGCTCCCTGTCTCTTGACTGCCCCCTCCAGAACCTCCCTGCCCCTTCTCCGACCTCCTGGCCCCCTTAGCATGCCGCTCAGAACAGTGTGTCGGGCCGCATGCGCAGCCCGACATGGTGCCGCGCTCCCCCACGGAGCGCATAGTCCGGTTCCTGCCCTCGCAGAGCGCTGCGGAGCGGCGCGCTGGGCAGGGGGAGGAGCTCCAGACTGCCGGAGGTCTGTTGCTAACGGCTGGCCGGCTGCGAATGCAGGGAGAGGGAGGGAGGGAGAGAGAGGAGGGGAGTGATCTCGGCTGCAGAGGAGGGGCTCTCTCTGACTGCTGGAGCCCCATGCAAGTGGTACCATCCGGCCGGCTGCCTGTCAGCCGTGCGCACTCTGCATGGGGGGGAAGTCCGGACATTTACAAATTCCCCCCCGGACACTATTTTTAACTGAGAAAAGCCGGACATGTCTGGGGGAATCCGGACGAATGGTAACCCTACCATTCATGACCACCTGCCCCACTACCACCAACCTCCTGGTGACAGTCTGAAGTTTGCTTGTTGGAGTTCCAGTCTTATTGAACGTGTCATGATTTGTCTGATCAGAGCTTCTCTGAAACTTGGGATGTTAATCAAAGAAACTGCTTCAGGGCTTTTTTTTGTCAAGGGCTCTTGTCTGCGTATTTCCTCTTCTCATCTTCCCCTCCTTGCCCTCTGTGTTAGAGGCTGGGATATGGGGATAAAGGAGACTGGGTGGGAAAGGGGTATACACCTAGTTCTACTATTTGGGCAGCTTTTCTAACAAATTCCCCTTGACCATCATTGAATGAGGCCTTGGCCACACTTGAGAGTTACAGCGCAATAAAGCTGCCCACAGTGCTGTAACTCACTCCCCGTCCACACTGGCAAGACACTTACAGCGCTGTATCTCCGTGGCTACAGCGCTGCAGGTACTCCACCTCCCCGAGAGGATTAACACCTGGTGCGGAGTGGCTGAGACGCTGGTGCTCCAGTGTAAATGGGGAGTAACCTTATTACGCAGTGATTGACCTCCGGAAACTCCCCATAATTCTTTTAAGTGAAGGTTCCTCTCCTTGTTTTGTTGTGATGCCTCCAGACGCTCCGGGAGCTGCTTATCAAAAAAACAAGCACAGCTACTGTTTGCTTTGAATGAGTAGAGGCAGGCGGGGGGGCTCCCTTTGGAACACCCACAGCTAATGTTTGCTTGAAGAGAGAGGCGGTGCTTGGGGAGAGAGGGGGGCTGAGGTCCGTTTCGGCCAGCGGTGGCTTATCTGGTCTGTGAGAAAAAAACAAACAGCTGCTGTTTGCTTTCAGTGAGTGAGAGAGGGGTGGAGGAGGGAGGGGGGTCGGAACTTGCAAGGCAGGGTGCTGACAGTGTTGGCACTCCAAAAATCCGCTCTCTCTCCCCCCATGCTCCCTGTCACACTCCCCCCACCCCTTTTGAAAAGCACATTGCAGCCACTTGAACCCATAATGCACCACTCTCAATGCCGCTGCAAATGTTGCCACGACAGTGCACTGGCAGCTGTCAGTGTGGACAGACTGCAGCGCTTTCCCTACTCAGCTGTACGAAGACAGGCTTAACTCACAGCACTGTACAGCTGCAAGTGTAGCCAAGGCCTGAGTCATGGTCAGAGGGCTGGAGAAAGCAGGAAAGCCAAGGACTGCGGAGCAGTGCTCCCTGCTGTCTGATCAGCCTCTCTCCCAGTACAGTTTCTTGTCTCTCTAACCAAATAAAGCTGGCTGATGGAGTCAGGGCCTGATAAACCATCCATAGTTAATCATAGTAGAGCTCCCTATGTGGTGAACTGTGGAAAGTTTATCACACAGAGAAGCTGTTTCAGTAGAAGAGCGCAGCTTGTCAGGGAATTTGTCTGAAAGCTCCACCTCTTCCTGCCCTTTTCCCATTTTTCAGTTCTGGAATGTGTTCATTGAGGGCAATAGCATTGTTGGATTGCAAGTGAGTGTGATAGAGAGGGTAGTATTGTGTAGTTGTGATGGTAGCTAATATTTGGACAATGGTATGGTATTGTATTGGGTGTTAATTTAGGATATCTTGTTAGAGTTTTCAGAGTTGAGAGGAGATACTGTTTTTGTGAGGGGGGTTATATGGATTGACTAATTGACAATTTGGTGTAAACCCCAAGGGGGGGGGGGATTATTATTACATTAAAATTATTCGGTCCATGAGTCTTTGGCCCTGTCTAGACTAAGAGAATATTAGCTTGGGGAGTATAGGCTTGACCATGACAATGGGGCTGGCAGTTCTTAAAATGTAATATTAGAGGCTCAAAATCAAGCTATTCTGACACCGAGGAAGAATAAGAAGAGCCCCAAGAGGCCAATGTGGCTGCGCAAGGAGCTTTTTAACTATCTAAAAACCAAAAGGGATACATACAAGGAAATGGAAAGAGGGGCATGTCACAAAGGAAGTATACATGGGAATAGCGTGCTTGTGTAGGGACAAAATCAGGAAAGGCAAGATAAAGAATGAGTTACAGCTGGCAACAAATCTTACAGACAACAAGAAGCGGTTCTTCAAATACATCAGCCAAAAAAGAAAGATCAAGGAAGGTCTGGGTCCATTGCTCAATGGAGAAGGTGAGTTGGTAACAGAAGATGATAGGAAGGCGGAGCTGCTCAATGCCTATTTTGCTTCAGTCTTCGCTAGTTGTCCGGTCACATGTTTTTTTGTTTTTTTTTTTGTGAGAAGTTGCCATAGACAAAGGGGAAGGGATGCAGATCGGGATAAGTAAAGAACACCTCAGATTTTTTTGACCAATTTGAATAGGGCCGGATGCTATTCACCTGAGGTTATGGAAGGAACTAGCTGAAGAAATCGTGGAGCCACTGGCAATATTATTTACAAACTCATGCATGACAGGAGAGGCAAAGACACTTCTGAGTCAGGAATGGTGATCTTTAACTGGTACACCCAGAGCCTATTTTCAGTATCTTCTGTGCATCTCCTTTGTCCTAGCCCCTTTTTCACAAGTAGAAAAGGGATGTATTTGAGCTTCCTGACAGCAGCAGCAGCAGCCATGTTCTGAGCTGTGATGACAAGACAACATGCTATAAAAATGCTAATGCTATCAGGCTCCCTCTTGCGATAAGGAGATGTAAAAACAATCCCTATTGGTCCATTGAGAATTGGATGTAACTACTATAAATCGATAGACCCAGACAGAATTTATATTCTCTTGCACTACTTCTTTGTTAGTGTAAGAGAGCCTGGATGTTAAATCTTGCCTTTCATGTTCATCTTGTCTAGCTACTAATCAATTGGCACTACAATATCTTAGGCAGAATTTTAATTAAGTCGGAAGGAAATTAAATATTTGTGTTTGAGCTGCAGATATTTTCCTGAGCTTGTTTCTAAGGAATATCTTATTAGACTGTATTGTCAAAATCATTCTAATTGCTTTCCAAGTTCATAATTGGTATTGGTATTGTTTACTAGTTAACTTTGTAAAAAGACCTGCCCCATGTCATTAGTAAGTTGTATTATTGGGCTAGATAAGTGGAGGAAAATGTCTGTAAGGCTGTGTGCACTTACAGCATTATGTCGAGTATGTATGACTGCATGACCCCCCAGCATGGTTATAAATAGCAATGAAGACAGTGGTGCACTGCTTAGGCGAACAAAGACATGCCAGAACTTTAGGGGTGGGTGTGTGTGTGTGTGTGTGTGTGTGTGTATGTACATATATATACGTACGTGTGTGTGTGTGTATATATATCTATATCTATATCTATCTTAATGCCCAGGCCATGACTCCAACATCTACCCTGCTATTTTTAGCAGTGGAGCATCCTGCTGCCTCCCCACTTCTGAGCCTTTCCCTGCTGCAGTGAAAGGCTCCAGCAGCAGGGAAAGGCACTGGCAGCTCCCTGCTACTGGAGCCTTTCTCTGCTGCAGTGAAATTCTCCTGCAGATCTCCACTGCCAGAGCCTTTCCCTGCTGAAGAAGTCGTTCACTGCCACGTGTAGCTATGTATTGCAGTGTGGATATAGCCACAGTGGAAAGTACGCATGTAGCTACACTTATATTACCTGCCACCACAAGTGTATAGAAGGGCAGAGGGACATAATCAGGCAGTTTCTAACAGTTGTGTTGCAAGTGGGTTGCAACACAACTATAGTTGGTAATTAGAATGTCTTCATGCATTATGCTGTCACTGCTGTAAATTATTCCCAGAAGTTGCATCATGCATTTGAATGATTTAGCTTTCATGGATGGGATTTTCTTTTCCCCTAGTCCTTGGGCAAATGACCAAATTTATTTTATTCGTTAGAACAAAAACTATAAAATAAGAATGCATGGATTTCAGGTATGGGAACACTTTTTTGCTTCCATTTGCTGGATTGTTAAAATTCTAACCTATTATGTGATCAATAAAGCAGGGGAAAAAAATACCCTAACAGAAAACCTAGCTAGTGGGCTGTATTGACATATAATATTCACCCTGATGAAGAGAAATAATGTGTATGTAAACTATGCAGCACCTGGTTTGAAGTGTTATTTAAGGGAACAGACCTGTAGTGTGCTCATGTGAGTAGGCTGTTTAATGTCCCTAAGTCCTGTATCATAAAATATTTTAGTGGATCCATTTTAAAATGTTTCTTGGTAAAAAAAAATAAATGCCCAAAATGGGTTGGGAGTGGGGACAAAGAAATTACTGAAATTGCATTTAACCAGCTTTAGATCCTTAATGTTTAGATCGTTATTGCCTAACAAAACTCTAAATGCAAAATAAGTATAATTGCAGATACAATAAAAATGCACTCTTGCCTAGAGCAAATAACTGAATTTCTATTAAATAATTTAGTCATTTTAGTCTTACATCTGCAACTGACTCAATCACGGTTTCCTCAGGCTGCATGAAAGCATTTAGTTTAAACTTGCAGCTCAAAGTAAAGGCTTGATCCTACAACTCTTAATTGCATTAGTAGTCGTTACTTGTGCAAATTGTCCTATTTTAGTGGTTCTCAAACTTTTGTACTGGTGACCCCTTCCACATAGCAATCCTCTGCATGCGACCCCCCCCCTATAAATTAAAAACACTTTTTTATATATTTAACACCATTAGAAATGCTCGAGGCAAAGCGGGGTTTGGGGTGGAGGCTGAAGCTCGCGACCCCCCCATGTAATAACCTCATGACCCCCTGAGGAGTCCAAACCCCTGTCCTATTTATTTCCAGGCACACACTGATTCCAGTGAGTGTGATTACTTGTGTGAATTAGGGTTACAGGACTGGGCTCTATGTTCAATATCTGTGGTCCTAGGTGATCTTGACAGAGTTAGCCAAAAAATGTTTTCCCCTCACAACACCCACCACTCTCATTAAAAAGCACAAGCAAGCATCAGCAATGTGGGTTATGTTGGAGGAAACTTGTGCTGTAACTGAAATGCATAGCTACAAAGTAAACTGGTGTGATACCGCTGCTTAATTTAAAACTTGCTGTGAATAAAGAAGCTTAACAGATAAAGAGCCAAAGGACCTAGAGGGTCTGTCTCTTACTCTTTACCCAGGCAAATGCCCACTGCATTAACTTAATCCTACTGTAATATTTGCATAAGAATTTGCCTCATTTTTTCCCTAAATGAATAATTATAACCTGTGTTTAAAAAGGATTGAGATTAATGATCTCCAGTGTTTTTACATTGCTGCCTTGCACACACAATGCTTAATTCAAGCAGACAGGTATTTTTGGTACTTGGCAAAGCCAGCATGCTCTGTTAATGCTTCCTGCTCTTGCAATGAGGTAGGGAAAAGCCCAGAGCCACTGGCATTTTCAGAACAATGGTCAGGTGTAGATGTAAAATGGAAAAAGGTATATTTCTGCTACGGAGCCTTTAATGTGCGGTGATTATGTATTGGGTATTATAGAAGTGCGCGGGAATGATTGTGAAAGTGACTGTTTACAAAACAAAACTTTTACTATTGATCTTCTCTGCTCTTCTGTTCTTATCTGCTGATTAAAATTGAGTTTTATTACCTTGGATAATGCAGAGGTGACATAGCAGCCAAGTTCTGCTTCTGGAATCTTTATTGTAACTATATGGTATGAGGTAGAAATGTATTCTCCAACACTGGAAAACTGTACTGGGGATTTGAAAAGCAATTAGAACAATCTTGTTTTGACTGATACTTTAGCAGATTTGGGCGCTTGAATGTAAAACCCATAATCACTTAAATCCTTACTCATGCAGGTAGTCCCAATTAAATCAGTGGACCTACTCATGTGATTCTTTGTCCTGGACATGGAAGTCATTAACAAAATATAAATATGGACCCCCATAGATGTCACTATCGTTAACCAAAAGCATGCTTTTGCCCTTTGTACTTGGTTAATTGTTGCATGACTCTTACTGTTTCTGTTTTATATCTAGTAATTGTATTTATTTATTTTATGGCTAGTAATTGGGCCATTAGAATTTTGTGCTATTTCCATAGCAAGAATCTTTCAGGGTAGTGATATCCAGGCTTTCAGTGATTCTATGTAATCAGTCTGATGTTGGCTGTGGAATTCCATAGTTTTGGTCATGTCCAGACCTCTGGCTAGGCAGACAGCTTGTAACAATTATGCAATAAATGTGTGTGTTAAAGGTACCTTACAATAGCTTCTTTTGCATAGTAAAGTGAAATAAAATGCTTTTTAAAGGGGGGGAGCGGGGAGAGCAAAAACAACCTCCATCCCCAAGGTTCTCTTGTGACAAAATAATAGATTCTCAGGATATTTAGTTATTTAAGTACTGCGTTGACTTAGTCCAGATATAAGTATTAGTTAGACTGTCTCCAAAGGCTCTCTTTCCTTCATTAATGATATTTGAAATGTATATACTGCCATCATTACCAAACTGATTGCTCAGTTTATAAACCAGTGAGAACTTCATCCACTGACAGCAGTGGAGCCACTTCTGGCATGACACTAAGTGACATTATTTAAATAGCTATAAAATATCAATTCACAAACAGATGGAAGGAATGTATTTCTGTAGCTAGAAAAAGCCTCAATAGCTGAGCAAAGTGTTGATATAAAAACCTAACCGTTCAAATACAGATGGTGTCTTGACTGAATGGTAGGACTAGCAATAGTTTTGGACCATCTCAGCATTACTTGTGAATCTTGTGAAAGTTTGACTTTTTTGCCAGACTCTTTCCGCTCTGCTTTTCAGAGGCATTACATTATCTATGTGTTAGCACCCCTTGGCATTATCAAGGACGTACTGCTGAAATCCTTCCTTGGGCAAAATGCACACTAAATTCATAGCAAGTGTTGCCTGGGTAGATGGTGGTATTGGGACTGTAATGCCAATAGGTGTTAGGTTTTTAATGCTGCACGTAATTGTAATGGATGTAGATATGAGAGATTCAGTGCTA
The DNA here is from genome assembly GCF_013100865.1 of Trachemys scripta elegans. NCBI lineage: Eukaryota > Metazoa > Chordata > Testudines > Emydidae > Trachemys > Trachemys scripta. The sequence continues at coordinate 56,227,149 of NC_048305.1, forward strand.
ATTGCAGCATACTTCATGATAAAACTCCTCTTGTAAATTGTTTTGTCAAACTATTACTTAGATATTTTTTCAACACTATGGCAAAGCCAAGGTAATAAGTCAAAATAGCTTCATGGACAACAGCTAGAGCGACTGAGACCTATTTGAAGGTAGGGGTGGTGCTTGAATGCTGTGTGGTATGGTGGGTACCACAGGGAGATTTGTATATAATTTACATGTGACCCTTATTTTAGAAGATTTATAGTAATAGGTCTCTAGTATATTTTAATTTGCTTTGAGTCTTAATTTGCTTCCAATACTGCAGCAAAGTATATTTTGAATGTACTGTGGGGTTTTTGTTTCCGTATTTGCCAGCTGTAATGGTGACTTGAAGCTAAAAAGAATTCTACCACTTAATATCCAACACAAGCTCAAGTTAGAAAGAAATCTTAAAACATACAGATGTCAGATCTAGCAAAATAGCTAGCTGCCTTAGAAAAGGTTTAGCTGTTCAAATGGTAAAGTTTAAGAGCATCTCTGTGTGGTTTTGTGAAACCCTGGGGGTGGAGGGGCAGAGGCTAGCTCAGTAAAAACTATGAAACTCGTTGTTTTGGGGTGTTTTTTAAAAAAAAAAAACAACAACAAAAAAACACACAACAAATGTTTTCAGACTTTAAAAAAAAAATTGGAAATCAGGCAATTTGGAAGGTGGCTTTATTTATTTATTTATTCTCTCTCTAAAAATGGACTACCTTTCTCAGACAAGGGTCTACTCATAGTTTGAAAGGCTTGTGTGTGAAAATCTGCAATGGATACCATTTTAAATTAAAACTCAGCAGTTACCACTCTACATACTCAGTGTGTTGTTTAAAATAGAAGTTACTCTGATTACTGCAGGTACCTGGGTAATGGTTAGGGTTTAATGATACCCATTGGAGCAGATCCTCAACTGCTGTAAACTGACAGAGCTCCAGTGGATTCAATGGAACTTCTACAATTTACACCAGTTGCCCCACTGTATGTATTGCTTGTGTACTGTTAAGGAGGTATAACTGGGTCCTCTTTAATCTACATGAACTACAATTAAACAAAATAAAAGTGAAACAAAATACATTTTGAATGATCATTGGTTAACACTAGAACAAGGGGGTCCTCAGGATTCCTGTTCAGAAACACAGTATAAGTCATACAGTGCCTATACTCTGAATGAGCAGTATTAAGCCATGTCTAAACAACTAAATGTTAATGATTGTACTAACAGAATCCCATGGAAGTTAAATGCCTAATTTGAGAAAGTACACCCCCCTTATTTTCTAGACTGAGGGAGAGGGCAAAATAAGGTCACAGCTTTGTCTGTAGCATCAGTGCAACAGGACGACTTCTAGCTCTAGTGCAGCAGTTCTCAAACTGTGGGTCGCAACCCCCTTTGAATGGGGTCACTAGGGCTTAGACTTGCTGGCGCATGGAGCTTCAGCCCTGTAAGAGCTTCAGCCCTGCACAACAGGGCTCAGGTTACTGGCCCCCTGCCTAGGTCTGAAGACCTTGAGCTTTAGCTTTGGACCCCCACATAGCAGAGGGGATCAGATTTTGACTCCCCACCCAAGGCACTAGGGCAGGCTCAGGCTTCGGTCCCCCCTCCTGGGGTCATGAAGTAACTTTTGTTGTCAGAAGGGGGTGGGGGGTCACGGTGCAATGAAGTTTTAGAACACCAGCTCCAGTGGATAGGCAGCTAAGTTCCACTGTATGCTCTTTTGCTGCAGCTGAGCATCAGGGCCATATAATGATCACCTTTCCAATGATCTCAGATGAGGTTACCATAAAAATGAAGATGTTTACTGTGGGAAAACAGAAAATAGGCACAGTACTTAGCTGAATTAGAGCCTAACTTCATGCATAGAAGTAGTCTCCCTGAAGTCTGAGATTGCTCACATATTTAAGCCCTTAATTTTAAATTCCTTGTGGAAATGGGGCTGTTATGAGGCAATCTTAAAAAAAATTGGGAAAAGACACACTAAAGGAAAAGGTGACTTGTGGAATTTACACAAATTGTTTTCATTCAAAAACAGCTTCGGTGGAAAAGAGCTTTTAAAATAAAATCTGTAAGTTTCAATTGTATACATTTGGCAACTTTATTCCATGTACATAACTGTCTAGGTAAACATTAATTCTATAAATATGCTGATACTGAATTTTGTTCTTGCAGCATGCAGCTGGGGATGGGAATAGTTGGCTTAGTTTGAAACTCACTAATTATCTACATATTGTCTTAATCTTTCAAGTAGTAATAAGGATGGCACTTTTGGCAGATGTCAGGTGTCCTCCACTCCCACTGTTCAGAAAGATTGGGTGCACACCCTCTGAAAATACCATGTTACATCTAAAAATTAAAACCTTATAAAATGTCTATTTTTTCATATTAAAAAGTTATTGTCTGCTGACGGGTTGGTTTAATATACATCTTTTCTTTTCCTTCTAGAGAGAGGTTAACAGTTGGATGTTGCCAGCTGGCACAGCTGGAATACACTATTACACAGTGCAATGCATCTGTCCATATGGAGGCCAAAAATAGGGGCTGGTTATGATACTACAGTCAACTTCAGGTTTTGATCTACACTGTTCTCCCCTTGAGCTTCCCCCTCCTTAAATTGTACTCTTTTAAAAAAATAAAATAAAATAAAATGGGGAACTTTGTCAGGAGAGCAACCACAATCTAGTCCAGTTTTTCTCAGTGCTGTTTAACTTACACTTGAATCTACTTCCTGAATTATTTTTCCCCCATTCAGCTAGCACCAGGAATCCACCAGCAGCATTAATTGTTGGCATTTGCATTAAATCTCATCTTCCAGAGATGAGCACAATCCTAGATGTTGCCACTAGGATACTTAGCATATATCTGTTTGGACTACTTTTAAAGTGCAAAAAATAAATAGCCAGTGTTTTTGTATAGAAGACTACCCTGTAAACACTTCCCTTCTGACAACCAAAAAGCAAGAAAACAAAGTGTGGTGTAAAATTTAAGAGATTCAAATACCTTTAAGTCCAAGCCAGAGGAGAGAATTTTTTTTTGGTCTGCCTAAAAGATGACAGGTGAAAAATAGTTTAAAAGTTCTGCCCTCCTCCAGTTCAATGATCAAGTTAACCCTTTCCTGTATGTACTGGTCTGATTGGTTCTGAGAATTTCCTATCCTTAATTTAAGCAAAGGTGGTGCAGGTGAGATCTTAGTGTTTCCTAAAAGGTATGTGAGTTAAACAGGTACTAACAAGTAAAACTGCCTAAAAATTGCTTCCTGTCTAAATTAACTGGTTTTATTTACCCATCAGTGAGTTAGTAATTCTATTTGTCCTTTCCTTTACAGTAGAAATTTGGGTGGTTTTCACCTAGAAGTCATCTTAAAAAAAACCCCAAACCAAAACACACCTACCTTTTCAACCTCTCTCTCTCTATATATATATATAGAAAGGAACTTCTTTTCTACTGCAGGGCACTGTCAAATGATTTCCCTTGCTGCTGTTCAAGTTGCACATGTTGCTGTTGGAATGTAATTATAACTTGTTTCTTGAAACTGACTTAACAGCTATTTACAATACTTCTGGCCTTTAATACTACCTGTCTATTTGCTTGTACAGAGACCAGACATACTTGTAAAACTGTATCACTGATTTTTTTTTAAATATATTCTTGACTTGTAACAGCTTTACTGGAAGTGTAACTAATTGAAGTTTAATTCCTTAATAAATTGTGCTATTTTGAACAGTCCTCTCTTTACTATGTAGATGCAAATGTGTTCACTCACTCCAAGCAAACTCAGGGGGAACATTTCTTTTGTTCGTGTTCTTGTATCTCATTCTATGTACTGAATTCACAAATGTCTCAGAAGCTGCTACAGTACAGGCCCTCAATTGCAGAAAAATAATGGTTTTTAAAAATACCGTGCTGCCCCATTCTGATTGTTCTAATGTGTACTTAGTATGCTTGGGCTAAAAAAAACCCAAACAGGATTGTTTGACATACTGTCAATGCTGTTGTCCTCAAACAGACAATTTCATTCTTCAAGGCAGCAGTAAAACTTGATGACTTGTCAGGAATGCATCAGAGTATATGTATGTAAAACACATGCCTTTTTTTCCAGATCTACTACAAGTTACTAAGAGCTATCTAATTTTCTGACCAGTTACTAAAACTAATTTAATATGGCTTAATGGCTGTCCTTAGCTGAGCATTATGACTTCTGGGTCCACCTCTCAACTATTCCAGCTTAGTTCAGTCCAGTGTTCTGTAGTTAAGATTAAATGTAGCAAGCCCTATCATTGCTGTATAGAGTTGGAAAGGAGTAAGACTGACAAAAGCTGGTGGTGCTCACTGTGAGAACATTAGACCTAAGCCTAGACCAATTTTAGCTATATGGATCAGAACTTTAAAATGTAGTTAGAAAAACTTCCGTTACTTAGATTTGAAAGTGCTATGCTTTAGAATAGTGCTAAATGAGCCACATTAAATTCAGTATTAACCAATTGTAGAAAACCTGGTCAGTCACTTTGCTGTGAGAAAAATAGTAAATGAAACAATGAACTCATTACTGTGGCTCTTTTGGGTACTGTTGATTACTAATTTGGCTGCTGAGGTCTGAGTATCACTGTTCTAGTAAATCCTAAAATTTTGCTTTTAGGGGGCAGATTCACTTCCATTTGTGTTGCAGGATGATTTATCTTTTAAATAAAGAGTGTCTTAGTGACCTGTGAACAAAGCCACAACTACAACTTTGATAGTAATCCTGTGGTGCAAGGATTTCCTGTAAGGTACCTTTTAATGTGTTTGCATCAGCAGCAAGCATTAAGTGCTAAGTTTGGCACCAAGAAAGTTAGATGTGCAGCACTACACATTAGACACCAAGTCATCCCAGCCAACATTTTTACATATGAATAGAGAAAATGAATCAAAACATAACACCAAGCACTTATGGAACAAATTAAGTACAAGTCTTATTCTAGCACATTTGTCAGCTTGCACTATTAGAAAAATAAATACCATTTTAAGAAATGTTTTCATCACCCATTGGTAATATTCTAAACATGAACACTTCAGGTTTTACAAATTAGCTCAACCTTGGTAACAAAACTGCTGTACAGAAAGCACCTTCGACAGGTGTCAAAATATTTGGAGCTAAAATGGTTTAAAAAAAAATCAGTTATGTTCAGAAACTCCATTCAAATTTAATGATACTAAAGTACAATAGTGTAGCAGAGGCAAAAAGGTTAGATGCTCATGTACAGTGGTAAATTAAATATCCCACTCCATCTCTATGAACACCAAGACTGTCTCTGCCTCAATAACTACTATCTGCCACTTTCACTTCAACAGGTAATATTCTGCTGAGTGTATATAAAAAGTTATAAAAAGGCAATCATAAAAGGTTAAGTATTGGCAGGCATGTCAACTTTAATTAAAAAAAAAAGCATTGTATGTGTTAAATAAGGCTTCTTGTTACAGACTGTTCCAGTTACTGGGGTGCGGGAGAGGGAGGGGAGCCTGAAAAACCAACTGCCTATAACCAAAAACCCTATTCTTCCTGCCCCAAACACACATTCTAAGGGGGGGGAAAAAAAATGTGCAAATTGGCAAAACAAACATTGGGGGGGGAAGCTCTTGAAATGATATGCCCAATCAGTTCTTAGTTTCTCTTGCAATATTATCAATTTCCAAAATCTAAGTAACAAAATCCAAAAATACACAAATCACCCTTCATCTTTCCAAAAAAAAAAAAAAAAAAAAGTATATACAGCACATTAATAGTATGCAATATGCAAAAGCTTTGTGTTGCTGTTGGCAACTTCTATACCCTCCCAACCCTCACACATACCTCTACTAAAACACAATTACATCACTAAGCCTGTTAGTTTGCCTGGGGCACTTAAAGTGGTTAAAATTTGTAAGTTTTTGTATATGGGCTCCATTCATTTGACTCTGGGTTGTAGATTTCAACTGTATTCAGGAATTCATTGCCATCAAATCCTCCAACTGCATAAATGGTGTTTGCTACAGCTGCAATACCAGCATTGCTTCTTGGAGTAGTCATGTTTCCCATCATCTTCCATTCATTTTTAGCAGGGTCATACATCTCCACACAACTGACAGCACGAGAACCATCAAAGCCTCCACCAACAAAGAGCTTTCCTATTTAAAAGGGAATGATAAAAGTTTAACTGCTTACATTCCACAAGCCTCTACTTCAGGGGTTGGCCACCTTTCAGAAGTGGTGGGCCGAGTCTTCATTTATTCACTCTGATTTAAGGTTTTGCTTGGCAGTAATATAGAAAGAGACCTTCTAAAAACATTAATGTAACTCTATAATATAGTATTGTTGTATGTAAAGTAAATAATTTAAAATGTTTAAGAAGCTTCATTTAAAATTAAATTTAAATGCAGCGTCCCCCAGACTGGTGGCCAGGACCTGGGCAGTGTAAGTGCTACTGCAAATCAGCTCGCGTGCCACCTTTGGCACGCATGCCACAGGTTGCCTATCTCTGCTCTACTTCATGAACTACTTGTGCACATTTGTGAAGAAATTATTAAAAACTCACTCAACATGAAGGGAGATTGAAATCTAGGAAAAGGGATTTGTGTGTTCCCAATACCATCAAACTACTTGTGCTCCCTTGGTTACCAAAACTGTTTTCTGTACTTATTTCAGAATTACTTCCGTAATTTCCAATTAGTGTTCGAATGCTGTTTATCTAGATAATGTATGATATTTCACTAGATAAAATTTCCATTGTCTGAAGTCCTTTATGAAAGTCAAGCCCAGGAAGTATCTGGAATTTTTTTTTTTTTTTCTCTGCCAATCCTTTGCTTAACTGGCTGAAAGACTAGAAACTTACCATCATGAACAGCCACTCCAGCTCCACGCCTAGCCACATTCATAGGTGCAATTAGAGTCCAGGTGTCATTCTCTGAATTGTAACGTTCTACACTGTTCAGACAATTCCAGGATTCTGCTCCTCCAATTATATACAAATATCCACTTAGCTCACATACTGCAGACTGATGTCTACCTACAAATCAGAAGCCATTAGTTATATCGAGACCCCCCCAAAAAAACCAAACCTATCACTCCTTAAGATTTTAGCAATACAGACTTGCTGGTGCATGGCAGCTGCCTTTTTTATTAGAAATAAAATATGCGCATAGGCAGCAACATTAAAAATCTGCTTTAAAAACACCGCAACAAACTTACGAGTGTTAAGTAGAGCACAGCTTGTCCAAGATTTTGTTATAGGATCAAACACATCACAATTTTTCAGTCCCTTCCGGCCATAAGGATCTGAGCCACCAACAACGTACAGCTTACCATTCAAAGCACATACTCCTGTTTGTATACAAATAAAAGTGATTTATCATCTAATAAATGTGTAAGGAACTAAACAGCCACAGTCACAAAACAGCCATTACCTGCATTGCAACGACTGGTTCTCAGTTCTGGAACAGGAGTCCAGTCATCTATTTCTGGATCATACATTTCCCCACAACTCAAGTCATCGGAGTGACCATTTGACCCCCCTACAACATACAGCTGTCCCTAAGTGGAAGAAAAAAACAACCACTGTTTCACATGTGAATTGAAATTAATTCTGTTCCAGAGTAGTTCACTGGTATTAATTACAATTACTCAACTGCTTGCAACAGAAATTGCAAGGGAAAATCCCGATATACAAGAACAATTAAGTTATTAGTTAAATATCATGTAGTTTACTGTGACCCTGTATGTTTCTTTTAAGGACTGACAAATCCAGTTTTTTCACGATACAATCCCAGAGATGTAACCAAATATCAAACACTGATGTATCAGCATTTATTACTGAAACTTGTTATATTTTAAGAAAAAAATGGTCTTTCTATATTGTCAGGGATCTCTGCATCTGTAATTGAAGAATATCTTTATCACTGCTGAACAACCTCCTCAAAGGCTGGAGCCACCAAGGAGGACACTGCAAATGAAGAAAAATGTGAATGCTTGACAGAACTGTTTCCAGAAGTCTCTATGATCAGCTCTTTTCAGCACAGCATGTTTGAATGAACACAGATTAAGTCCCCTCTATTTAATTATTAGTCAAACTGAGAAAGTGTTAGACAATACTGTGCTTTCTTCACTAATTCCCATACAATCAAATAAAATCCCTCCTGGCAAACCTATAGAACTGGCTGCTTGTGAATACTGAGACACTAAGGGCTTGTCTATACTTATGCGCTGGTTTGGCGGCAGGCAATCGAACTTCTGAGTTCGATTTATCGCGTCTTGTCTGGACACAATAAATCAAACCCAGAAGTGCTCCCCATCGACTGCCTGCCGCGTCTGAACCGCGGTAAGTTCGAACTAAGGTACGTCGACTTCAGCTACGTTATTCACGTAGCTGAAGTTGCGTAGCTTAGTTTGAATTGGGGGGTTAGTGTAGACCAGGCCTAACTATCCCACTTGGCAGATGGGACATGAAATCATAAAAGCCCCTGTGTAGCTGCAATATTTCTTTTTGAAACACTATCCTAGAAATTCTGAATACCTTAGAGTGGATTTGTGCATATTTTAGATCTAAATCTGTTTGTCCCATCCTTACTTTCTCTCACACAATCGAAATAATCTACTAAGGTATTTATACATCACAAGAAAGTGCTTTTTTAATCTGCTCTTTACACAGCACATACCATTAGAACTGCCATCTGGAATCTGGCTCTTGGTGTTCTCATAGGTGCAATGAAAGTCCAACGGTCCTTTCGTGGATCATAGCACTCTACTGTGCGCAGACATTCCTCTCTGTTATAGCCACCTAACAGTAAGCCAAAAGAAATCACATGCAAGGAGTTTACTGGGAATCAAAATAAGTCTTAAACATTGTTTACTAGCTTCATTAAAGTTAGCATAGAATCTATTAACCTTGTTCAGATCACTTACTTATGGAAGGTACTGTATATTAGACATGGTTCAATCCAAACAAGTTTTTGCTTTAATTATTTTATTGGTATTTTTACCTGCAGCTATTAGCTTGCCATTAAGTTCTGCTGTTCCCAACCCAGATCGAGCATACTGCATTGGAGACAGGGGGTTTTCTATAAGGTCATCTGGTTGAATCTCAAAACTCCTGCTCTTCAGGAGTCGTGGAGTACTAGTTGGAGAGCTCTGAGGGCTGTTACGTCCATGAAGAAAAATCACACAGAACACACCATCCAAAACAGCAAGACACAGGTAGGTATTACCTGAAAAACAATTTAAAAAAAAACTTTTCTATATTTAGAATACTAACTAGTGGCTTCCAAGTTTAAGCCTATACTTAACCCTTACAGGTCTGGAGATTCCTTAATACTAATACTGTTGAGATTTACAGACTCCAAACTTCACTCCAGTTATACAGAAACACTATATTGGATGACTCAATTAAGATTCTACCTAAAAAAAAACAACAGCCCATAAATCTGAAAACATTTTAGGAGAAAGTCCCCCCCCCCCCCCCACCCCATGCACAAAATAACTTCCATGGTTCACTCAAATAATGCACTTGTCCACCTTCCTCACAATTCACCAAAATTTTCCATCCTTGGCCTCAAAATATCTGGGTTTTTATCTCAACTGTGCTACAGGCCTGAGTAACCGTGGGAAATTCACTTTACCTGGTTCTCTACCTGTAAAATGGGGACAATACTTCCTTAGCCCATGGGGTATTGAAGGAAATTCATTAACGTATGTGAGGTGCTCAGATGCTATGATTACAAGCAACAGGGAAAACCCTAAACAAAAGAAGCCTAGACACTTACTTGAAGTCTTTTCAGAAGCAACGATTTTCCATTCATGTTTAGGACTCTGTACAGTAGCATTTGGAGAAGAAAGGCTTCCAGAGGAACTGCTACTTATCTGCTTGTGATCGTTCTCACGTGGTTGCTTTTTCTGCAAAATCAAAAGGCAGCTACAGAACCCTAGCCAGAGACCACACCTTGATCTACCTTTACTTCTCTCAACTAATCCATACAATTGAGGAAAATGCTTGATCTTTTCGACCTCTGCAAAGCATCATTTATAGCACACCTAAATTTTAAATAGAATTGCTTACATAATTAAAACACCTAAGTCGATTTACTCCCACCTTAGTACTTATTTCATCTCATACCACTACCTGAGCCTCTATCATAGACTCAGCCTTAGAAATCATACGGATCTGAACTCCTTTTTAGAAAAGTCAAGCCTGCACTTTCACTGGACAAAGGGTTTTCAGACTTCCTGTATCTTCCAGATTAAAAAAAAACCAAAAACATTCTTTGCCAGACTTAATAAAATGGAAGTATGCATTTTCAAACTCTCTCAGAATTTGGGCTAAGTCCACAATGCCCATTTCTGATTGTTTAATAGATTCCTATTCCTCAAATTAGAGGCCCTTTCACGCAACACAGTCAACCTGTGGAACTCATTGCCTGGGGAGGTTGTGATAGCCAAAACTATAATGAGGTTCAAAAAAGAATTAGATAAGCTAACGGAGGACAGGTTCATCAATGGTTATTAGCCAAGATGGTCAGGGACACAACCCCATGCTCTGGATGGCCATAAGCCATTGACTGCTAGATGCTGGGACTGGACTACAGGGATGGATTGCTCAATAACTGGCTTGTTCTGTTCATTCCCTCTGAAGCATCTGGCATTGGCCACTGTTGGAAGACAGGATACTGGACCAGGTGGATCATTGGTCTGACTCCAATATGGCTATTCTTGTGTTCTCATCTAAAACAAATCTTGGTGATTTGGCTTCAAGTTGTCTTTGTGATCCTGTTTAGTTATTTCTCTGATCTTACTTTTCTTATGCTAATACTTTGCATGGAAGGGTTATTTTCTTGAGCCTCATCCCTAATATAGTTTATTCAGTATTTCACTTTATAAACTATTTATTGTGCAGACTTAACAGATATAAGGGGAAAAAAACTTATTTCAGATCACATCATTGACAATGTTTAGAGTAAAAGCCAGGTCAAGAGCAAAAGTCCAACATTTATCAATTCTATTAATTCAGTAGAACAATGTTCTAAAAACCTGCAGCTGAAATTTACAACACCTGTGTGGACCCTTGAACTGTATCATTTTTCATATTACAGAAAAGGTAGCCAGATTTGTACAATCCTAATTCCCAATCTAAGCTTATCCACCAGTTTTTCCACCAAGAATTTCCCATACTCTGCACTGAACCATATATATATATATCACATAGCAAGGCTCTGTCGTCTGCCAAAATTATTTTACGTCTTAACAAACCAACTACCCAACAAGTTATGTTTCTGAGGAGACCAATGTGTTTATTTTTGTATCTCAACTAAAACTGGTGTGTCTTCTTTCCCCCCACCCTCACCATGGTGAAACTATTTCAGTTTCAAGTATTAAATCCCACCCAGGCATTTTTATAGCTTTTTGTATACATGGATGTTCCTTAAATTATTTGAGAATTTTTAAAGATTGAATTAAATCCTCCAAGATAGTGTATCTAAAAAAAAAAAAAAAAAAAAAAAAAAAAAAATATTGATGTATACAATTTAAACATTTTTGCTTTAGTTTCTGCAAATATGAAGGAAAAAAATCTGAGTGACGTTTACTTTGGTCCTTGGTTTCCAAGTATGAGAACTGCCAATAAATATTTGATCTACTGAGTTGGAACAAAATTAATCCAATGGACTCATTAAATAACACTGAGGCAAACAGGGTTTATTTACTCCCCTATTCTCTTTACAGATTTATTTTCATTTTTAAAATCCATGCTCTATGCAACTATAAAGGTATCTTTAAAGTTTACTTAAAAACAAACAAAACAAACAAACAAACAAAAAACCTCTACCAAAACCAGATTGCTTCTGTCTGCAATTCTCATTTGGGTCCATCAACCCATCCATTTCTTTTTAAGTTCCTTTCCTGAACTAGTTAAAAAGTTTGGAGGGTGAGATGATAGAAGTGAGAAGATTCATTAACTTGGCATTTATAAAATCAAGGAGTGACCGCAATAGCTGAGGACAAATGAACACACTTTCCTGCACAACTTTGCCAATGTATCTCTGCTCTGACTTTTAACCTCTCTAACTATTCCATACTTCTGCTTCTTGCTCAAACTAATAATTGTAAAATTGTCTATTTTTTCAAGGACGTGAACAAGAAAGAACTAGAATTAAATCACCAAATTCAATTTAACTTGTGACTTACGCCCAAATTTAAAACCAGATAATAGTTGAATATATATTACATCAGGATCCCCCCCTGCCAACTCATCTGGCCCTACAATCAAAAGAATTTATTACCTCCTTTGCAAGTCCATGCTACACATGGTTAGATTTTGCAGAGAAATTTCTCTATAATTCCTTTAATGCCTGGCTCTTCTTATAGTCAGTCTGCACCCTCTTGTTTTTATGCCAATTACTTTTTCAGTCATGCCATCCACATTTTCCAATCCATATGAACTGTGTAAACTAGACACTCCCACATCCTTCTTGAACTATTTATATTAAATTTGATTTTTCTAATATTTCTATTATAGAGTCCCTTGTACTAGCCACCCTCTTCTGTATCTTTTCAGTTCTTTGATGACCTGGGTTTTGTTTTTAAAAACTCACATTTAGCACTCAAATTAGTACTGTTAATAACAAGATGAAGCAAGTGAATCGCCAATACCAACACAGAAGCTGTTTCTGCAAAATGTTTTCCCATCTGCATTAAGATACCGCTTCTTCCCTTTACTACAGTACACAAGATTTTAGGTGTGCTATAAATTGCTCTAACCAAATTTTTACCTGATGTAACCTCAGACCATGTGCAATTTGTACCTGCACAAACTGAATGTGGTCATCATCACTGCCATACACCTCAGCCTGTCCATCTAGTAGATTTCCATCAAGCAGCTTGTGATCAGCTGAGTAGTACAACGTTTGAACCTGCAAAACAGGAACAGAATACCCATGTGGCTGCTGTCTCCATAGCTACTTAACTACAGGCAGATTTACACAAACTCCAGAAGGTCCTCTCCAGCATAGCTCTTGTCATGTCATCTCATCTCAATCTAGTAATGGCAAAATTAAAAGGAAGCAGACGTCATGGTGTAAGTCTTCAAATATCAGCTGAAGGATCCTTGATTTCTCAGCTTGAAAGAAATCTTCATTTTTCAAGGACTTCTATTATTTCCCACTATAGTAACTAATATATATCACAAGTACAACGTACATTATCTTGCAGAACAAATTATACAATCCACAGTCTCATGCAAGCACTCGTTATTCCCTGCAAACAAGTTTTCTGAATTGCAAATACAATGCTTTCTGTGGGCAAAAAAAAAAAAAAAAAAAAAAAAGAGGGGGTAGGGGGGTGAAGCCAAAGATTGGATTCTAAAAAGGAAAGGAATTGAAAGAGGGGAGCAAAAATGTAAGTTATGGAGGAAATGTTGCCCATGACTTGTTACCAAATGCAATGCATTAATCAAGTGCATCTGAGTTGCAACTGGGAAAAATCAGAGCATTTTAAAAATAACTATTGAAAGGGGAAACATACATGTGAGAATATATTTGACAATATAAACATGTACTTTAGCCTATACAAAAGTGTTCTGATTATCTACGTTGCCTGTAATAACAAACTGGGAAGATTTTATGATGAGCAACAGGTTTTGTGAACTCCATTTTCCAAGCAAGTTAAAAATTTAGAATTCCACTATGATTTCCATCAAATGTAGATATTTAAAAAATTGCCCACAGTGTAAGTGTAGTAGTTGTATTCATGAGTAAAGCCATTAAACACACAAAACATTAAAAATAAGATATCCTGTAAAGGAGTAAGTAAACACCATTAAATCATCATCATCATCATCGTTCTCTGCCCACAGCGGATTTTCTTAGGAGAACTGGGGCAGGACTGCTGCTTCATTACGTGTCAATACACTTGAGGTTTCTTCTTGGTTCTTCAGCCTTGGTATCCTAGTTTTGTTAATAAACCTATGGGGAGATAAATCAATGGGGAGGAACAACCATTAGAAGCTTTTACCTACTTCTCATTAACAAGCAAAAACCTGTGGAAGAAAATATTTAAGAATCTACAGCAAGTTTCAGTGCCACCTCCCCATTTCCAAAGCAAAGTTAAATGCACTTTGAAGTTGTTAAACAGCACACAGTGAGAAAACAAAAACAAAAAAGGAAAGCAAAAGACCAGACTGAACAGTTCATTCAGCTCACCTGGACACCCCCCCCGTTTCTCAGCTTATGGGTACCTATAGTAAAATTTAAATTCTTCAGGGTCATGGTTAAAAATAAAAGAAAAAAAGGGATCATCCTTCATATCACAGAAGTTTAATTTTTTTTTTTTAAAACTATTTAATCCCATTTTCTTAAAGACTAACCTCTTCCATTAGATCTTCCAGACTGTCTCCATTTTCCCAGATGCTGCGCTGCACCCAGTTGATTACCTTTGTGTATAATTTGCCATTGCTAGGCAAGCCAACGTTGTCTTCAAGCATTACTTCAAGCTTGAGTTAAAAATAAGAGTAGTTAGCATCCAGCTTACACTACTGCATAAAAGTTATACATTTACAGCATATCTGTATTTTACTGAAGTTAATTATTCTTAAAGAAATTAAAACAGGACAGAATTTTCTAGCTCTGCATACTGAAAATGAATGAGTATACTACTCTACTATTACACCAATGAAGATCAGCCCCTGGCTGTTTTCCTACACCCTAGCAACAGAAATGATGATTTTGCATCCTTCAATTTTGACTTAATATCTAAAGTTGTCTCAGGATGGAAGACAGCATGTATCATGCACAGCCAAGTTTCATGGTACCAATGAATATAATCTAATGTAGACTTCTAACAGAAAAAAGGTTATATAAAATGCTAGCATACTGTGTTAAACAATTTGAAAACTACTCTGCAAACTCAGCATCTGTGAAATTTTTCCACCATTGAAAAAGAAACCAGTGATTTTTATTGTTTACCTTACTATGGCTATTAGCCAAGATGTGCACGGATGGTGTCCCTAAACCTGTTTCCCAGAAGCTGGGAATGAGCGACAGGGAATGGATCACTCGATGATCACCTGTTCTGTTCATTCCCTCTGGGGCACCTGGCATTGGCCACTGTCAGAAGACAGGATACTGGGCTAGATGGACTTTTGGTCTGACCCAGTATGGCCATTCTTATGTTCTCGCTCTCGTACCTAAATTACCTAGGTTTATTTCGTTACTAGATTAAAGAAACAACTTTAAATTGCTGCTAACCTTTAACCGTGGAAGCTTGAGAAATTCCTCTTGTTCTGAAATCTGCAACAAATGTTCCTGAATGTAACCATCAATCTTGTTCAACAAACGTGAGTCTCCCATACAACTTGCGAAGTTCCGATAAGAGATGCAGCTCTGAACGTCCATCTTAGAGAGCAAATAATCACCACAAACCTTAAAAAAAAAAAGAGTAATATTCCAAATTTACTAATAGCATATTACACTTTTATACATACATTTCTTTTCCAACATATGGCAAACACTCTTAGGCCTTGGCTACACTTACCTGGTAGTTCGACGGATGGAAATCGAACTTCTGGGTTCAACTTATCGCGTCTAGTCTGGACGTGATAAGTCGAACCCGGAAGTGCTCGCCGTCGACTGCGGTACTCCAGCTCGCCGAGAGGAGTACCGCGGAGTCGACGGGGGAGCCTGCCTGCCGCGTGTGGACCAAGGTAAGTTCGAACTAATTCGAACTAAGGTACTTCGAACTTCAGCTACGTTATTCACGTAGCTGAAGTTGCGTACCTTAGTTCGAATTAGGGGGGTAGTGTAGACCAAGCCTTACTTTTCTACCAGTTTGAAAGATTTTACTTGCTCTACTGGTACTCTATACTGTGGGTGCAGAAAATCGCTCTGAAACTAGTAGAATCACCTTAAGTGTGACAGGTTTCAGAGTTACAGCCGTGTTAGTCTGTATCCGCAAAAAGAAGAACAGAAGTACTTGTGGCACCTTAGAGACTAACAAATTTGTCAAATTGTTAAATTTGTTAGTCTCTAAGGTGCCACAAGTACTTCTGTTCTTCTTTTTACCTTAAGTGTGATCACTGTATGCACTATTGTAGTGATAACGTCAGAACAGTAATGGCTAGTACCTTAATATGAAAGATACCACAGAAAGGGAGAACAGTATAGTTATGATACAGATTTTCTGGTCAACTCTTTCAGGAAGGCAACATTTCATTCTCTAGTGGTTTTGTTAAATAAAATCTACCCAAGGACTTATGGCCTCCACATCATATTATCTAAGCATCTATCAAGGTACATATTGTTTATTCTTAAATGAATGTATAGCTTGTCTCCCCTATTGAATGTGTTGTTTACAAACAGACTGACAGCAACCAGGGATTTGAGAGTCAATGTGGATTATTCATATTCCTATATCAGTTACAGTTCTTCAGGTCAAATTATGCCTTCTCTGCGAGCCCAGTGTCTTCAGCGGGCTTGCACGGGTGTAACTGATTGGAATTAAGTCAACAGTTCTAGTGATAAAACACAAGTACAGAATCTGTCTCTATTATCTTGGCTCTACAGTGCTAACAGGTGTGGAAGTGGTAAGTACCTTTCTGTCACTAAAAGTCAGTACATGTGATTTTGAGTACACAAAGAATAGCTCTCTTGAGCGACAAGTAGTCATTTTTAATCACTCTTCTACAGTGTAATCTCACTTGAGTGTCCGGTTCACACTAAATATATGTTTTCTCTGCCCCTCAAAGGTTAATAATGGGACTGCTGTAGTAGCTGCAAATTATACCTGCTTGACTCTCTCCATCTTCAGCTTCTTTGCTGCAGAGTATACATCTTTTACTAGCTCTTTATCAGCTTTCAACCTATTAAAGAAATATAGGTTTTAGAATAACACTTAAAATATTAATATTTATCTCTTATTGCTTATCAGGAAGTAATACTCACTGAGCAGTGTAGGCATAATTTAATAAGACTTCAACAGCTTGTGGATTGAGATCATCAAATTTAACATGAGAAACGCCATGAGAATCACTATCACTGTTGAAGATTTCAAACAGGTAGGGACTGCAGCAAGCTAGGACTGCTCTATGCGCCAACGTCTCATGTCCACATACCTTTATTTTAAAAACATATACATGAGGACAGTAAAAAATTAAGAATGTACATTACAAAAATGCAAAGTATTATGCAGTCTTGTTCAAAACATAACAGATCAAAACTCAATTTATATTAGAGAAATTACTTTATTAATATAATTGTTTTCAATTTGCACCAGATGAATTAAACTGCTACATTTTCAGCTATAATATATGGTTTTTAACTATATTTTTCTGAATTTATATCCTATGGAAAATCAGATTATAAAATCTTAAGATTCACCGAATCAATGTATACAGACAACAAAGAACACTGTTTAAATGTTGCACCCAGATGACATATTATAATTTACCTGAAGCCGAACATCACAGAACTGACCACTTTTACGTAAGGCATTTAACTTGGCAACAGATGACTCTATGAAGTTTTCATCTTCAAACATCAAATATCCATTAGGAATCATTTTGCTGTTGGTTTGGCTGTCAAAAAAAAGGTAAGTGTCTTTCAATTTGTAAAGTTTACATACACAGCACTGAAGTGTATAAACTACTATTTCCTTATTACCAGCTATATAGATACTTTGTGCGATGTCGATAAAATAAAGATCAGTGACGCGTTTAAAACTAGACTGGACAAAATGCACTGGCAGTGGGATGGACTAGGTGATAACAGATCTTTTCCATCTCTAATTTCTATGATTCTAAGATTTGCACTGTATGTTCATCTGAACTAATTTCTGCTGGTTCTATGGACTCCATGCCATGTATGGTTCATTAGGTCTGCACAATATAACCATTTCAGAGGTCAAAGAAAGCAAATTAATAGTTGAAAAGTGCCAGGATTTCAACCTTCTCTTTAAACAACTCTTAAGACCTAGTTTATACACATTTTTCAACTGTACAAAAATATCTTAAAAAAACAGTTTAGCTTTATGTAATAACATCAGCAGAATGAAACACTCTGAACAATTAGCAAACATACATTTAAAGGATCACTACCAAGTTAAAAGTCTTTTCTACCTGCAGTTTTACCCATTTATAAATAATACCTATGGTCTGATCTATGTAGCACCACAGTGCAAACTAGAGGGGAGTGAATTAATTGTAGGTCTAAATGCCCAGTGTAGACTCTTCTGACACAAACTAAAAGGTGCGTAGTGCCTTTTAGTTTTAT
This sequence comes from Trachemys scripta elegans, assembly GCF_013100865.1. Lineage (NCBI taxonomy): Eukaryota > Metazoa > Chordata > Testudines > Emydidae > Trachemys > Trachemys scripta. The sequence goes on from NC_048305.1 coordinate 56,245,414, forward strand.
TAATCTAGTCATATTAACGCACAGCAGGTACCTTTTAGTTTGAGGCAGCAGGGTCTATACAAGCAGTTAATAGTGCTCTACAGTTCACACTTCTCTAGTTCACACTGCAGAATCATGTAGAGAAACCCTAAGATTATTATAACTGAAAAATAATTGTTTTTTACTCTAAGTTTACTTTGTGTATTTGACAGCAATTTATATGTAGTCAGTTTCACTGGTTCCCTGGGCTCAGTCAAATCAGTCACTTCTGTTTGTGTGGGGCAGTCACATAGCTATAGGTAAATGAGAACCATTTTTAGAAATAGGAAAGTGTGATTGCAAGAATGCCAAAAAATGACAGGGAAACTCAGAGGCAGAATAGTATTTGAAGCGACAACTTATTTGATGCGTTTGACAAGATTTCAAATTTAAAGAGGCCTGTAGGATTGACAAGGAAAATGAGGATGTAACTTCAGAAGTACCAACTGAAGGTGTTAGACACCTCTTTGAAAATCCCACGCTATAAAGTTACCCAAACAACTTTTTGGAAAAGAACATGAGATATGCTATTTCTAATTTATTATTTCACAACAATTTGCATTTTTAGTTTAGTTTACAATTAAGGAAATATAATTAGCATAAGATTTTTTTAATATTTTAAGGTCAGACTGGGAAACTAAAGCAAAGATTAGTATTAAGAAAGATAAGCCATATTAAAAATACCCTGTAAATCACTGATGTAAATCCAATTACCTCAGTAGTTTACTAGAGTAAGTTACCACAAATAAACATACTAAATGATAAGTTTCACTTAATTACAAGCTTCTTCCTTTGCATACACTTTCATTTATAGTCAAATGCTATGTTATGTCTGCCTATTACAGTAACAGAACAAAAATTTGCTAACTACAATTATATGTTTGATCTTATCCACATTTAATTAATAGAATTATCTCACCTGCTAAATATAGTGCTGTAAATTTATAACTGGGAAACCTTAAATAATCCAACGGTAATGGCGTGTTAAATCAGAGCACGTCACTTTCAATATCTTCTTATATGAAGACAATTTGCTGAAGTGCAGGCAGACGGGTCGTGTCCTGTGAGCTGCAATGATGATTCCAAAACTAGCAGGCTTGAAAATGATGTAATCAAGTCCTTAAGAGCTATAGACATGAATTTCTTCTGTGATAATCATGCATCATAATCTGCAACAAGCAAACAAAAGTTAGTAATTAAATATAAAACAGCATTATTTCAGTATTTTATGTTTCAGATTTAGCAATTAATATCCCTTTCAAATCCAGGGCTAGAATGTTTAACTGTACAGTTAACTTTTCTCTATAATCTATCCTCACAAATTTTGTTCTAAGTACTCACACACATTCTTTAATGGCGACCTCAATACATTCTCAGCTGGCAAAAAGTAATGGTCATAGAGCTTAAGGTCAAAAGGGACCACACTAGAGCATCTCATCTGACCTCCTGGATGTCACAGGCCACCACGCCGAGCACCCACACATTAATCCCAACAACCAAAATTAGACCAAAGCATTACAGCCCACAGAGAGTAACAATTACGTGCCACAAGATGGATGAGGTAATATCTTCTATTGGACCAACTTCTGTTGGAGAGAGAGACAAGTTTTCGAGACTCATGTCTCTAATATCCTGATTACTGCTTACTTTGCTTAAGAGCCTTTGGTGTGGGACCTTGTGAAAGGCATTCTTAGTCCATGATTACTGTATCAATTGGATGGATCACCCTTGTCCACATGCTTGTTGACACCCTCAAAGATTGATAGATGAGGCATTATTTCCCTTTACAAAAGCCACGTTGACTCTTTCCCAATCTATTGCTATCATCTATGTGTCGTCAAAATTCTGTTCTTTACTATAGTTTCAATCAATCCAAATCAAGAGCAATATACTGATTTTCCCACAGCACCTGCAATGTTCTGTAGCAGTTATCTAGAAAAACTGGTTTTACCATGGCAATTTTTTCTATTCCTGAAAATACTGTGCTGCAAAGAGCAGCCAATAGTAAGATAGGAAAGAATGAACATTCAACTATGTTTAACTCCTAAAGCATATATGGGTGTGTGACTGGAGGAAGTAATAAGATATATGTGTTATAAAGCACCAAAAATGTCTACTAGAGAGGTATTTGGGGACCACAAATTAAACAAGGACCTTAATATCAGTATACTGTGTTACGATTTTCAAATGAAATCACAGATTTCATTCAACATATGCTGAGCCTCCTTTTGGCTGTTTATGCCTCCCAAAATACGGCTTCCTCCAAATGCATGAAAATAAGAGCTGAGCTAGCTACAATTCCCAAGAAGCCAAATAAGCAACTTTAATTGTTCCTATGACCCTAGTGATATAAGTAAACACCTTCATTTCATTGTATGTTCACAAATGCATCATCTGGCTATGATGTTTTAGTGAAAGAACAGATTTATGCACCATCAAAAGACTTCTCTTATCTGGAAATCTTTAAATCCCCACTTTCTCCCCTTGCCAGCACAAATACTATTTGAAATTTCCACACAAAAACTATGTTGTTTCTCTTTGAAACAAAAAACAAGAAGTCTAACACAATCCCTCAGTTTTCCAGAGATTCAACTCCTTTTGAACATCTCTTTATTCAAAAATATGGAGACTTTTTTCAAAAACAATCAATCATCCTTGCTGACCTAAAAGATGAATTACTAACCTCAGAGATTCCCTCCACACAACTACTCTTGCAAGTCCGTGTTCATTTGGTTCTTATTCTAGTCTATTCCTCTGATCAGATTTTTTGCTGTATTCTGCTACCTCAAAAGAATTTTACTGTATTTCAATTGTTAAAATTTGCCTGGTATTCTTATGATCTCCAAAAGCCAGTTGAGCAAATGCATCCAAAAGACTCTAGCATGAAACCTAACACACAAAGGAATTGAAAGCAATTCCTATAACAACTGCGATTCTGGACATTCTGTATATGTATGTCTAATAGTATTTTCTCAAGTCTATTTCCACGTATTTGCTTGTATTAACCACGGGGCATTTCCAATTGTCAGAATTGGTTTAAAATATTATAAGTACTTAGTTATCAACTACTAGTCTATCTGTAAATTTTATATTAATAGCTATATATATTAAGACATGGTGGCTAACCTGAAGTATTTACAATTGAAGCTCTAACCCTACAACTAGATCCATGCATGCATCTGTGCCCACGTGGATACCAAGCTGAAAGACAGTGGTGTAATATCAATATTTTTACTATAAGAGCTACTTGGTATCTATACTATTTGATAATTTCCTGAACATGCACCGGTATACAGGGCTTAATTATCTGCTACATCTATAGGAAGACTGAGGAAGAATCCTTGCCTGAAGTACTGTATATACTCGTTCATAAGCCAAATTTTTTTTTAGTAAAAAAGGGAAGCACCAGAGAAGGGGGTCCACTTATGAACTGGTATAAAGAAGAAGAGGTGGGACACAGCCCCTCCCCCACAACAGAGGGAGCAAGGAGAGGCAGCACAGCCAGGAGAGCCAGAAGGGAAGAGGCGGGACCAGTTTCTCTCTGCTTCTGACCACACTGCTCTCTCCCCGGAGCCTCTGAAGCAGCTGCATCCGGGGCTGGCAGGCTGCAGCCGCGCCACCAGGTCTGGCCCGCCAGAGTAGGCTGCGGCCGGTCTGCCAGAGCAGCTCCAGCCAGGCCAGAGACATCCTCCCGTGGCCCTCCCCAGATAAGGTGGTGTAGTAGGTCCNAGGTGGGAAGGGATGGGATGGACAGAGTGTGGGGGTCCCGGACTAGGGGTGGGGTCATGTGGTGGGTCATCCCGACCCCCAGCTTCTCCCACCCCCTCCTTTCCCCCAAAATGTTCCCCACCAGTTGCTGTCCTGACCCATCAGGGCAAGCAGCTGGTACACCGGGACACTTTATTTACTTAGGTTTACCTCCATGCCTGTGGACGCTCGAGGTAAACAAACCATCTCGGCCCGCCAGCAACTTATCCTGATGGCCCGGGAGCCAAAGTTTGCTGACCCCTGAATTATAGGGTCAGCTTATGAGTGGGTCATAAAAAATTTCCATTTTTACTTATCCATCTTGGGGGGATGGGGAGGGTGGGCTTATAAACGAACCGGCTTATGATCGAGTATATACATTAGTTTGGTTAATGCAAGATAAATTGTGTATTCAGACCTACATACAAATAAATCAATTTGCCTGTATTTAGCAAAACCACTTTTATGCAAAACATACAAAATTATCACTGCTTATTTCAACTATTATCTCCCAACATTAATTAAATCTTTACTTTTGTTTAAACAGAAAGATACAAAGGGCTTGCCAGAACAATACATTACATATTCCCCATTAGTTCCTCACTCCACTCTCATATTTAATAGGAGAAAATATTACTGAAAAATAAAAATTTTGCGAGAAAGGATAAAAAGGCAACCATAAATGAATTATCAGATATGAAAAAGCTCTGAAAATATTGCATTTTTTTTCTATACAGGCTGTAAAAAAGCTTCAAAGTAATAAGTGAGATGAAACCAAATAATCAAAAACCCCTTTACCTGGAAAGATGCGTTTGTGTGTCCAAACCATGTTCCATTACAAACTAAACAAAATGCCATTTTCTGACAATGACAAAAATGCTGAAGAATCAACTACAAAATATCCCTTTAAACTATATAGTTACCGTATTTTCCGGCGTATAAGACGACTGGGCGTATAAGACGACCCCCCAACTTTTCCAGTTAAAATATAGAGTTTGGGATATACTCGCCGTATAAGACTACCCCTCTTCCAATGCACACCAAATAAAAATTAAAAAAAACATCAGATTTGATTTCAATATGGTAATTTTAATTCAAATGCTTATGACATGCAGGTACTTCGCAGGAAAACTGTCACTTATAAACATAAGGCTGTTTGTCATCAAACATGTAAACATAAAACAGTGCAAGTGGATTAAACTTTTCCTAATTCACTCTAAAGCTGAAAGGAAGGATAAGACAATAAACCCATGGGAGCTGCCATGCTGTTTGTTTTCTAAGCTGTCAACCAAACTGGAACTGATGATGATAGGAGGAAGATAAACAATAGAGAGAGAGCAAGTGCCGGGCAAGTCCCTGGCGAGTTAGCAACGCCCATCATAACTGCAAGCTACGGTATTTTTACAGGGTTTGCTGGCGTGACAGTTTCCCTTTAAAAGCCTTCAAAATCCTCCTGTTCGTCATCTGATATCATAAGTACATCAATGACATCTTGTGATACATTTGTGAGGCAGTCATCGTATGGATCGAATTCCGTATCAGATGGTGTGGTCTCAGCTTCGGCTTCCTCTTCATCTTGCCACAAGTAGTCGTCCTCCATACCATCTAATGAATTTGATATGCCACACTTCTTGAAAGACTTGATTACTGTTTCTGCATCAATATCATTCCAGGCTTTTATGACAAACTTGCACAAAACATCCAACTGTGGAGCACGCATGTTTCCTCCTTTTGTGAATGACTTTTCGCCGCTAACCATCCATTCACTCCACTGTTCTCGAATGCGATCTTTAAATGGCTTGTTTAGGCACACATCCAGTGGCTGTACCAACGATGTCAATCCTGCAGGAATAACTGCCACATCTGTGTTTAGTCTTGCAAGCCTTTGCTTGGTGCTGGGAGTTAAATGAGCCCTGAACATATCCCACACCAGTAGACTACGTTTTTGAATAAGTCCACCTGGTCGCCTGCTCCATACATTATCAAGCCATAGCTTTACCCCTTCTTCATCCATCCAGCCTTTTTCATTCACATGTACAAAACAACCAACAGGGAACTTGAGTTTCGGCATTGTTTTTCTTTTAAAAATAATCATTGGTCTCAGTTTGCCGCCATCAGCTGTGCATCCTAGTACCACTGTAAAACTGGACTTCTCATGTCCTGTTGTTTTAATTAAAATTGTTTTTTCACCTTTTTGATGGACAGTTTTATTTCCAAACATATCAAAATTCATTGGAGTTTCATCCATATTTCCAATACTACTTAACGCATAGCCATGTTTAGTGCGCTGTTTTATTATGTATCGATGGAAACTATTTACTTTGCTATCAAGATCTGCAGGTAATTTTTGGGCAATTTTCGTCTTTTGCCTCAGTACCATATTATGCCTTTCCATGAATCTAGTACACCAGGATACAGTGGCCTTAAATCTGTTGCTGTGATCTGGGTTAGATTTGGCCCACTGAAGTGCAAACAAACGTATTTTATTTCGTGTCACTGCATAACCATTTTGGCGATGCTCATTCACCATGTCTGCTACATGTTTTTCGAGTTCTGGCCAATGTGGGGTGCCTCTTCTTAATGCACACTTACCCCTTGGCATACTCTTTAATGCTTTTTCATTTGCTTTCCAGTCCCGAACCATCTTTTCTGTTACTCCATATTGTCTTGCAGCAGCGCAGTTATTATGTTCCATGGCAAAGTTTACAACTTTAAGTTTGAAACTGGCTTCATATTTCTTTCTTCTTGCTGGTGGAGCCATGATGGGGTTTTGACTGTTGGACATTTGTATACTGTACTGTATGTACTGGTGTTGTACTGTATGAACAGGTACAGATACTGGTGCTGTACTGTATGTGGGACCCAGTATACAATAACCAGCCAATCACGGCAAGCGATGTACCTTAACGGCGATTGGCTGGTTGTTGTATACAAAGCCTGCTTGGATTGGTCAGCATTGCATCCCCTTCCTGTCAGTTCTTTCTCTGCTTCCACACAGCTCTCCCTGCCTGCCCAGCCCTCCCTGTCTCCAAGACAATCAGAGCAGTAGACAAACACGCCTCTTTCACCCGTCTGGCCCGCCCTTGTATCCTATTACCTCCTTCTCTGCCTCTCAGATCTCGCACATGCTCGCCAGGAGCGAGATCTGAGAAAGTAAAAACAGTAGTTTCCAGGCAAGCTTATCTCGGCTAATAGGAAATAAACATAGGCTTGGCATAGCACATTAGGGCTTTGCTATGAGGAAGAAAATCTGTTTGAACAGGGAAGCATGTCTGATGCACACTTTTTTTGCAAGTGTTGTAGCTGTGTGGACCCCAGGCTATTAGCGAGGTAGTATCTTTCATTGGACCAACAGGGTGTAAGAGACAAGTTTTGGCGCATACGCAGGGCGCTTCTTTAGCTCTGGGTTTATTCCCAGAATCATTTATTCCCGGCCCTGGCTGCGCGCTCTCATCCATTAAAAGGCGGGATTCCCGCCTCTCCGCTCTCATTTAGCGCAGCGCTTCCCTGGGGCCACCCTGCGGCACTTCCCATAAGACTCCCAGCCCTGTGCTTCCGCAGAGCTGTAACAGTCGGCTCCAAATCAAGCCAGTCCGCCCCTTGGTTACCTACAAGCAGAGCCAGCCGCTCGGGCTGCCCTGCCCAGGACGTGCACCAGAAGAGGCGCGCTGGCTACTTAGGAGCCCTGGAAGCGAGCGGGCTGCGCTGCACAAGCTCTGGCCATGGGCTTGGACTTCAGTAACGTGCCCGGCTAATTCCCCCCCGCCCCGCGCTTCGCCGCAGGGTCGGTGCCGTGCCAGCCTGCACATTACACACAGACAAGAGCAGCCCCCCCCCCCCCATGGTGCGGTGTCCGGTGCGATTGGGCACGTGGCAGTGCCCTCCCTCCCCCCATGTGGGGCTGGTTCGCAGCCCTCTGGGCCCTGCGGGCTGGGGCTGCAGGGGACCCGGCTTGCCTGGCTTCCCGCACAACACGGCGTCCGGCGCACTGGCTCGGCAGCTGATAGGGCTCAGCGCTGTCTCTGGAGCCGGGACTGTGTTCGCTCAGCGTGTCAAGCGAGGCTTGCTGAGGGCTCGCTTTGATAAGCGGAGATCAAAGGCGCCGGGGACCCCAGGTCTTAATCAGCTGAGCCTCGATGGTCCCCGGCTCGCTCACTCTCTCTGTCCGGGAGCCGTCACCCCTTGGGGCAAGATGCCCTCCCGCCCCCCGCTGTTCGCCCCGATCCGCCCCTGGCCTGCTCCCGTGCGGATCGTGGCTCCCTTTCCCCGTAGGGATCCCCCCGCCCGGGCACTCCGCGGCAGCCGCAGCTGGTTCCCACGCTCCTGTCAGGGCGGGAGGGAGCGGAGGCAGCCGCAGCAGCCCGGGAGACATACCGGTATGTGGTGCCGCAGATTCAGCTCGGAGGTTTCAGCACCCGGCGTATAAGACGACCCCCGATTTCGGAGAAGATTTTCCTGGGTTAAAACGTCGTCTTATACGCCGGAAAATACGGTAAATAAAAAACTGAACTCTTTATTTAGAATCCTTTAACAATGAAACTGAAATTTAACAGATACAAGAGAAAATGTCTAAATTTGCAAGGCAACATTCTCACTTACATTGCATCATTCAGAAAGGTAGATTTTTGAATTTCCACAACCAAAAAAGTTCATTTTAATTTAATATTTAAAAATCGGACAACTTAAAGAAACACTCGACTGCTTTAAAAAAATTATACTGAGATTATTTTGATACTTTTCTTAAAACAGTTTAAATAATTACATTTGTTGGGTATAGAAAGGAATTTTGAGAACTAGTTGTTTTAATAGATTAGTAATCTACTTTAGTAATAAAATAGTGTTATGCTTCTAGGTCTGTGGTTCAAATCTTGCCCAATTCTATAGTAACTGGTGGCTTACATGAAATAAATCTGAGTCTTAATACAGTTTCTACTGAAAAAGAGTTCACTACATATAAATCACGATCATAAATGACATTAGTTGTAGAGGTGCCACAGACTGAATGGGTGAAGAGACATTACTTAGTTTGATCTGTAGAAAAGCAATGAGATACACCAATAGGGTAATATGAATAAACCTAGACTGCTTTTGCCTGTCTTTTTTTTTTTAATTTTATTTCTGAAATAAACTCTTCCAATCTTCACTGCTGTCAGTCAGATCTTCCCCTAAGCACTACATTCCCTTAATATTGTGGAGAAAGCAAAGTAACATTTTTTTTTGTGCCAGGCCCACATACTTATGTTTGTAGGATTAAGACTTTAAATCTTAAAATTTGATAAAATCCTGTATCAAAACATTTGATTTTATGATCAAATAAAAAGGCACTTAATTAGCCCAGTAAACCTTTTTAGTTGCAGCAGGCTTTCTTGCTTTTCATGTTCTACTCTGCAAGAAATTTAGGTCACACTTATGTCTACTTGTAGTCCATTTATTATTTAGAAACTAGAATATACAACCTGAAGTCTTCATGAATAGATTTCTTGAGATATCCTGAACTCACACGCTTCAAATGCCACCTTTATATGTCTGGATTTTTATTTGAGGTAAAGATATTTTAAAAATGGGACTAAACATATTTAAGATATATCAACACACTCTATACCAGAGAGTATAGTCCTATGTATGCAGAGTAAAGAGAGAGATCTTGGAATGGTCATTAAGGACTACAACGTCTTCAATAAAATGTAACAACGAGGTGACATAACCACATTATCTTTAATTGTTGTACCAAATGAACAATGGGTCAGTGATTTGTGTTTTAAAACTATTTTCCCTACCCCATGACTAAAAAAAGAAGGCTTCACTATGAACATAGCGGTTTGTAGGGAGAGAAATTTTAACAAGATAAAAATCATCACATGCACTCCATTCTGTAAAGGAAATATGCTACCTAGCATTTCCTACTGAGACTGTACAAGGTTCCCTCCAGTATTTATGAATGCAAGCTTGAAGAGCTTGCCAGACATACAAGCATTAAAAAACAAAACAGAACACCTTATGTTGCTGCTTCCCCCCCAATCTCCATAATCCTTGCAATTTAGAGTAAGAGTTGAACATGTTTACTATAACATATTAGTTAGCTGAAAATATGTCTCAAACTTCTATTTAATATGTTTTTAATTTTGTTTCACCTTTTCTTTCCTAAAATTATTCCAGTTTTTCTTCTTTCCAAGATTAGGTCATGTCCTCCTTCTTGATGCACTTGCTTTCAGCATGCTTCCTGTTTTCTCTTTTCATCCTCCACATTTACTCCTGGGGAAATTCTGCGCCATTGCGCATGTGCAGAATTTATGTTCCCCACAGGTTTCTTTGCTTCCCCGCAGAAAAATGACTTTCTAATGGGGAAGCTACAAGAGCGGTCATACAACCCTCCCCAGTAGTATGTTTCGGGTGCCCAGGGCAGCCGGCAGAAAGGTAAATCACTGTGGGACAGGGGGCGGGACTGGGGAAGACCTAGATGGTGGCTCCTACCTTGCGCCAGGCTCAGCTGCTAGTCCTGGCTGGGCTGGGGAGAACGGGACTTTCTCTTCCCCTTCACGTATCCAGGTCCCCTCATACCCAGACCCTCCCGCCGAGTCTCACCCCCCCCCACACTCAGAACCCCCTGACAAAACCCACTCCCCCTGCACCCGGAGCACCCCAATGAGCTACCTGCACCCAGATCCCCATCCTACCAATCCCCAACCAGCAGCACCTAGATCCCCACTCCATTGAGCCCCACTCCTCCAGCATCTGTATCCTCCCCCCCCGCCCAGCTCTATCCTCCCCACACACCCTCCGCTGAGCCCCAACTACATTCGCCTGGACCCCCCTGCATTAGAGTCTCATTACCATTGCACCCAATCCTGCAACAAGCCCCTGTGCATCCAGATCCTCCCCACACCCGGATTGCCCCATACAGAACCCTTTCAACTCACACCAGGATCACCCCACACTAAGCCCCTCCACACTTGGATCCTGCCTTGCTGAGCCTGCCTGCCAATACCCGGTGCACCTGGCAAGAAGGGGCAGGGTCCTGGAGTGTTTCTGGGGCAGGCCTGGTCCTTGCACTGTGTCAGGGTTGGGTGCAGCCTCATCACTGAGTCTGTGTCCCTGGGAAGGATTTGGGGGGGAGGGGGGAAAAGAAGAGCTGCACAGTGATCTCCCACCTCCGTGCAGCCAGTGACCTGTGCTCTCCAATGGAGCATTCACATTTATTTGATAAATAAAATTTGCAGAATTTTAAAATACGGTGTGCAGAATTTTTAGTTTTTTGGCACAGAATGCCCTTAGGAGTACGCATTAGATACCATGTCATCTACACCTCTTCTAGATTTTCTACCTCTCCTACTTCTCTCACAAAAAAACTCTCTCAGAATCCTGGCTTTTTAAAATGTATTTATTCCAATAATCACTCTCCCTTGACTTACCATACACCTGCTCCCTCATTCATACTCACTCCCTTTTTCCATATATAAAATTTCCCAGAACACTAATAAGCTGAGGACTGGCCAGATAAAAAGCTAAGCCACACATCCCTCCTCAAGCTGTTGGGGAAAGAAGCAGTCAAATTTGTCTTGCTTGCAGCAGCTCACCAATGCAATAATCTTCTATGGTGGATGCAAATTGTGCTTTAATATCTAAATTTATGACAGCTAATATAATCAACACAGTACTGTGTGTCTTCATCTTTTGTAGCTCCCAGCTAGCAGGTGTCTGACATCTGAAGCCCACTCCCACTGGTGGCTACTGGAAAGAACTGTTTTCTCACACCACACTATCTCCCCCATCCACAAGCCTCCTGGCTACTGCAATTATGGAGGTGATGATGTGTCTCCACAAATCTACCATTGCACAGCCTCCATTCTGGGTCCTCCATCCCAGTGAATAACTCCAGTGCTTGCCTCTGCTACCACTCAGCTTTTCCACACTGCATCAAATTACAATTGACCTGTTTCTTTTAAGTTTGTATTGATGCTATGTGAAATTGACAAAACTGATCAGTTTTCACTTTACTGCACCTTGGGAAAATTATGAGAGGCAACTGAGACACTGGAACTTTGCAGACAATAGGTGAATATGCTTGTTTTTTTCTAAAGTGTCATTCTATTTCTACTAATGAGGTAGCTCTGCTGATGGTAGCAACTGCAGAAAGCAAGAATGCAGACTGGCCACTGTTTTATCTGTGTCATCTACCACTGCTCAGAGCACATAGGGAGGACATGGAGGTTAAGATACAGCAATGTATCCTCTACACCAGCTTGGCAACCCCTTATAGGAAGTAAAAAATATTCAAACCCCTGTCCCATTTTAACTATAAACAAGTCAAAATATCAAGCCTATATAATTAATTTGGGTATGTGTGTTTGGGGAGGTTGACAAAATACTTGACCCTGAAGGGCAAGTATGTGCAGGGAGTAGGGGAGCAAGCGAGCTTTACACTGTAATTAGATCTTCAGTGTCTCATGAGCCTCTCTGGACATGCCACTCTCCAGTAAGTCATTACCCACCAGTTGACACACTGGTTCACATTAGACCTCTAACCATTGTTACCACCAGTAGAACTGAACTCTGGAAAATTTCAGACACATTAAATTAAAACCTAGTTTAGACAAGGTTTCATGAAGACAGCGCTGTTCAGATTTTTAATAATATCACTGCAATTCTTAAGTTGTTTTTTCAAATGCAAACCCTAAGATTCTAGAGAACGGATGGTACTCAAAGAAAACTTTCTACTTCTCCCAGCAAGCCCTGCAGAAAGGGGACAAAGGGATGAAAGAGTTGCAAGAAGGCATCACATTTTAAATAGTTGAATTTTAGATGTGTGAGTCTTTTGATCTGAAACCAGAAGATAGCCCAGGGCATCTAAATCACCAGCCCCCGTCCTCCATCCCACAAAAGAACTGTAGCCCGGTCTCCTTGTTTAACATGCAATGTATCCAGCTCTGGATTGGCTGAAATGCCCACTCAATCCCATGGGTTTGGCAAAAGGAGCCGGCAACGTGGAGACGGGAACAAAAGAAACGCCAAGGGAGGGAATAAAGGAAACGGAGACTATCCACGTCCCTCTGTCACACAGCAGAGGGGGTTGCGACACGACATTCATTGCATCCCCCACAGCTAGTGTGGCTTTAGCCGCATTGTCTTCTTTGTCAATGAGAACTGGGGAAAGGGTCGGAGGATGGTGACGAAGGCATCGCCCAACCTCAGTCACTATCCTCCTTTCCACCCCGCTGGTGCCTATCCTACCCCAGAAACTGACCCGCTACCACGCCAGACCTACGTGCCCGTCTCCCGGGGAGCGGCAGTGACTCCACAAGGCGGGAGGGCGACGGACGAGGCTCGCGCTCTAGGCGGCGGGATCTGCCATTCGCGCGCGCGCCACGTTACAGGTGAAGAAGGGCGCCAGAGCGCCGCACCCTCCGCCAGCCAGGGCGGGACTGTGCAGCCCGCACTACGACACGCGGTGCTTCCAACATGGCGCCGCGGGCGGGCGGCTCGGCCGCCAGACACACACAGCCTTACGGGGCTTGAGAAAGATACCGCCAGCCCAGCCCCATAGCCCCCGCCCCTCCTCCCTCGCCCCCGGCCCTGGAGCCCGGTACCTGGTGTCTCTCAGCGCAGACGACACCGTTCATATTGAGAGCTTCCAGGCTGTGGACGAAGTCGGTTCGGAGGCGCAGACCCAGCCCAGTGCGGTGGCGGCGGCGGGGATGTCCGCTGCGGCGAGAGAGATCGACACGGGAGGCGACTCAGACCGGAGTGAGCGCGCGCACAGGCAGGGAAGGCGCTAAACGGCCGTCACCAGCCAGCTCCAGACACTGCGACTGGCCCCGTCCGCACTCACAGACACACTCCGCCTCCACAAACTGAGTGCGGGTTGAAATCACTCCGCCGAGAAACGAGTCCCGTCTGACAGCTCAGCGTTAAGTTCTCCCCCTCCCTCGTGTTGCAAAGTAGGGCAGTGGAAGGTGATTGAGCTGAGGCGAAGGGGCGCTGCCGCTCGCTGCTACTGTCGCCGCCCAGAACTGGTTTCCTCCTGCTGAGGGCTGCATGTGACCTACCCTTACTTGTTGCGCTGCCGCTGTTCCTGCTGTGGCTGGACACCGCCACAAGTATAAGCATTAGCAAACATCACAAAGGTAATGGCAATAACCTTCCCGCTCCATTGAAAAAAGGAGCCCACTGGGTACATTACAGTTGTACTGGGCCTGGAGCCACCACAACTATGCCCCATTGTGCAGCGTGCATAGGTGCTGGAACCTATGCTGAAGTGGTTTTCATCATATACAGGGTTTACAGTTTGTTTCAAAGACTCTGAGCACCCCCACTGTACAAATTATTCCAGCAGCACCCCTGGTAGAGTGCTAGTTAAACGTTGAGGCTTATTAGTAAGGAGACGTCATGATTCCCCCTCCCCCCCCTCCGCTTTTCCTGTTGATACACCAGTAGCGTATACACCCTATGTCACCTCTCTGCTGAATATGGAGCCTTTCTTATTGGGGTTCAGCCCTTACGTCCTGGAAAGCAAACCAGCAAGTCAGTACTAGAGCTGGGATTAGGGTGACCAGACAGCAAGTGTGAAAAATTGGGACAGGGTGGGGGGTAATAGGAGCCTATATACGAAAAAGACCCAAAAATCAGGACTGTCCCTATAAAATTGGGACATCTGGTCACCCTAGCTGGGTTTGGGGAAAATATCTCACACATCTATGAGCCTGAGGATTATCAGAACAATTCACCAACTAAATACCTGCATACTGATCCTCTGAGGGAGAGGATGGTAGCTAGGTGGACAACTGGCACTTATAACAATAGTGAGTTGAAGGGAAAAGAGTATCTAGAGTGAAAATAATAATAATTATACTAAATCATTAAGTATTTCTATATATTACTATAAAGGTGTATGGCAGTTTTTTCCTAATAAAAAAAATAAATCAGTGTCCCAATTCTGAAGAATTTACTGTCCAAGGCCTAGATCCTGCAATCAGTTCTGTCCAGATGGATGCAAACACAACCCTATTAGCTTCAGTGGGGTTCTGTGGACAGACACACAAGGGGTTTATCTGCACCAATCTGATTGCAGTATCAGGGCAGATTTTAATAACTTGTATTTACACAGAAAATCCTACAATGCTGTGCAGTCTATACAATTGGCTCCCTAATTCTGCAACTTATGCTTAGAGGTTGACCAGGAAAAGGAAAAAAATATATATATATATCAGAAAAATTTCTGAGAATTTGTCTTGAACTATGTATAAAAATATAATGACAAACATATTTTACAACATCATCTATTTAGATTCCTCAAATGTATAATCCAGACTGTCCGCTTAATGATGCATGACACAGTTATGCTTCTGACACAAAGTGTTCAGGAAGCTGTGCATTATTAGATACTGTTTCACAATCTGCATATTTAAATTCAGTGGGGCTTCATGTGGAGTAAGGGTCACCCCACATGGAACATTTTTCAGAATCAGGACATAAAGTTTGATATTTGAACTTAAAAAGACATTGTCAAACATGTAAACTCTAAAAATTAGCTCCCCTTGTTAGGGGTCCCATCTGTTATTTTATTTTGATTGCAGCAGTGCTCAAAATATGGTAGGTACTATCCAAACACAGAGGAAGACAATCCCATCCCAGAACATGTATCTAAAAAGACTGAAGGGAGGGATAAAGAGATACAACATAAAGCAAAGATGTCAGGATGATGATAGGCATGTCTTCTTAGGCCCTTAGGATATTTTTTGTTGTTTTTTGTTAATAAAGAACTGCCCCTCAACTTTGCCATTATTTGTTCTTGATCAATCCCTGAACCACAAACCCAAATTACTTTAATAGTTTATTATTATTTTTTTCAAAACCAGTAAAATGCTAGCTAAATTTTCCCCTAAATGTTGGTTCCCATGTATCACTCAAGTCTTTAAATCAAGATTGGATGTCTTTCTAAAAGATATGCTTCAGTTCAGCCAAAAAATATTGGGCTTGATGCAGGATTTACCTGCCAAATCTATGGCCTCCATTGTGCAGGAGGTCAGACTATAGTCATGATGGTCCCCTCTTTGACCTTAAAATCTATGAACTGATCTAGTAAAGACAGCTTATCACTCTGAATAAGAAACTTCCCCATCCCTCTGCATAAATCCCAATTCTGAGTAGAAATAAGATATTTTTAAAATGCCACTGCTGATTCTGAGGGACTCCTGAGTAGGAGCAGCAGAAAGTCCCTAAAAGTCGGGGGGCCATCAGTGCCCAAACCGTGGCCCCTTTCCCCCATCCCTTCCCCCGAGGCCCTGCCCTCACGCCAATTCTTCCTCTGAGGCCCCGCCCCCACACCGTCCCTTCTCCCCAAGCCCTCACTCACACTACCACTTCCCCTGAGGCCCCACTCCTGTGCCACCTTTTCCCCCCCAAGATCCTGCCCCATGCTCGCTTCTCTCCATTTCCCCCCCCCCCCATCACTCGCCGTACGGCTGGTGGAGGAGTCATGGCCCCTTGGCTCCCACTGTTCCAGCACTCCTGCTCCTGACTTACCATCTTTTTGTTCCTTGTTTGTACAATGGGGTCCTCATCCAGGACTGGGGCTCCTAGGTGCAACCACTACTCAAAAAAGAAATAAAATAATATTTGGAGACAGAATCAAGACTCCTTGTTTCTTTTCCTGATTTTGCCACTAACTCACTGAATGCATCCTGGCCTTGTCTAAGCTATTTGTTCCCCTATGCTTTTCACTGTTGCTATAACTGGTACAACTCTACTGGTGATAACAATTGTGGGAAATTTTAGGGACAAAAGGCTAGGGTAGACTCAGGTGCTTGCTTCAGTTATTTAGTCTGTACAATGGGGTTAATAAATACCTATCTGTCTAAAATGCTTTGAGCTCTCCGGTAGAAAAGCATTATGTGGTTCTATCCTGCAAAGTAATCAGCAACACATGATCAGGCCACACAAGGACAGTGTTTTATTAAATTGGTGATTTACTGTAGTGAAAAAGAATTGTCTTGGCTAATCAGAGTGCAGTAGAGTTACTAACCCACAGTTATATGCTTATTTCTCAATTTCCAGCTTGCACACTTCTGTTTCTCCATAATTGTATAGTAACCAAACCCCTGCTCTTTGATTGCTTCCTTCTTCAGAACATGCATTATTATGTCTACAGCAAACATGGGTGCCTCAATTCCACGCCCTGCTCTTCTTAGCTTTTAAATTGCTAGCCACACCTCCTCAATCCCTCTATTTCACTTCCCTTTCCTCTGTCGGCCACCTACTCTTTGCTTTCCTTTTGACTGAAGACTCTCATTGAACATATTAATCAAATGTTTCCAAGGCAAACAAAAGAATAGGTAAGTGTGATGGGTTCGATCACAGAGACCCCCTTGAAGCTGTCAACTGATGTGCTGGAATTACCTCTGAACTTATTTTCTACTGCCAGCTTGGGACTCCAGAACCCTGCCTTGTTGAGCCAGACATGCTAGTCTGCTGCAACACAGACCCAGGTCTGGTCCACGCCCCCAAAGCTGCAGACTTTAACCAAAAACTGCCCAGCAAGTCACCTATCTCCAGCACCCAGACACCCAGCTCCCAATGGGATCCAAACCCCAAATAAATCCGTTTTACTCTGTATAAAGCTTATACAGGGTAAACTCATAAATTGTCTGCCCTCTATAACACTGATAGAGAGATATGCACAGCTGTTTGCTCCCCCAGGTATTAATCACTTACTTTGGGTTAATTAATAAACACAAGTGATTTTATTAAGTATAAAAAGTAGGATTTAAGTGGTTCCAAGTAATAACAGACAGAACAAAGTAAGTTACCAAGCAAAATAAAACAAACATGCAAATCTAACCCTAATACATTAAGAAAAATTAAGAATACAGGTAAATCTCACCCTCAGAGATGTTCCAGTAAGCTTCTTTCACAGACTAGACTCCTTTCTAGTTTGGGCCCAATCCTTTCCCCGGTACAGTTCTTGTTAGTTCCAGCACAGGTAGTAACTAGGGGATTTTTCATAACTGGCAGCCCCATTTGTTCTGTTCCACCCCCTTTTATATCTTTGGCACAAGGCGGGAATCCTTTTTCTCTCTCTGGGTTCCCACACTTCCTTCTAAATGGAAAAGCACCAGGTTTAAGATGGATTCCAGTATCATGTGACATGTTCACATCTCCTGTGAGACTTCATTATCCACTGGCTGGCACACACACGTATACAGGAAGGCTTACAATTAAACAGAGCCATTTACCACCAATTGTCCTAGTTAATGGGAGCAATGAAGATTCCAAGCCACCATTAATGGCCCACACTTTGCATAGTTACAATAGGACTTCAGAATAATACTTCATATTTCTAGCTTCAGATACAAGAATGATACATTCATACAAATAGGATGAACACACTCAGTAGATTATAAGCTTTGTAATGATACCTCACAAGAGACCTTTTGCATAAAGCATATTCCAGCTACATTATATTTATACTCATAAGCATATTTCCATAAACATATGGAGTGCAACGTTACACATCGGCCCACCTACTCTTTGCTTTCCTTTTGACTGAAGACTCTCATTGAACATATTAATCAAATGTCTCCAAGGCAAACAAAAGAATAGGTAAGGTTGGGGAAAAGAGGAGACCAGGTGAAGAGAAGAGCATTGCTATCAGTTAACACACTTCTGAGGATGTTCCTGGTTTAAAGAGAACTCTGTATTGTGCAAACCTTATTCCACCATTGTATTAGTTAGCCAAGAAGTTGTCTGTAGGCATCACCAAGTTTGTGGATTGTTTTCTGGGAATCTCTTCACCACTCATTTTCATTGCTAGCTGCTACTCTTGAGGTCAAAGAGCAGCTATAGCATCTTCCTTACAGTGCAAACTTTAAAGGCTGCTCCAGAGTTGGGCTTTCTGAGTTTTCTAGTATATCCCAGTTGTAAACAGAACATTTACTTGCTTTGCAAACAATGGTTAACCCCAACGTTCTAGCCAAATCTTACTTTGTCTAGTTATTTACAGTAACTTCTCACTTAAAGTCGTCCCGGTTAACATTGTTTTGTTGTTACATTGCTGATCAATTAGAGAACATACTCATTTAAAGTTGCGCGATGCTCCCTTATAACATTTTTTGGCAGCCGCCTGCTTTATCCACCCCTTGCAGGAAGAGTAGCCCGTTGGAGCTAGCTGGTGGGGGCTTGGAACCAGGGTGGGCTGGCAGCCCCCATCAGCTTCCCTAAGTTCCCTATGCTGCAGCCGCCCAGCAGGCTATCAATTGCTGGCAGTTCACCTGTCCCTCCCCCAACTGCCTTGTGTTGCTCCTGCCCTCTGCCTTAGAGCTGCTCCCGGGAGCCTCCTGCTTACTGTGTGTGGGGGTGCTAATGTCAGAGTGTCCTCCTCCCTCCAGCTCCTGCTCCCCATCTCCACAGAGCAGGAGAGACAGGGCAGGTCTCAGGATAGAGGGACCTTGCTGGCAATAGCTGCTGTCTCAACTTGCTGATCTACTTAAAAAGGCAATGTACTTAGAGTGGGGTCAGCGTACTTAAAGGGGCAATGCACATCTCTCTCTCTCTCTCACATACGGTGTGTGTCTCTGTCGCTCTCTGCCATTTTGTCTCCCCTCCCTCCATTCGTGCTGCCTTGTAGAGTGTGTTAACCCCTGAGGGCTCAGCCGAGATCTAGTTCATCATTTAGCAGTAAGGCATTCCCTGGGAAATATCCCACCCTCTGACTCCACCACCTCAACCAAGCTTCACATTACTTCTGTGTACAGTATTAGATTGTTTGTTTACAACTTATACTGTGTGTGTGTGTGTGTGTGTGTGTGTGTGTGTATATATATATATATATATAATTCTTTTGTCTGGCAAAAGAAATTTTCCTGGAATCTAACCCCCGCCCTTTACATTAATTCTTATGGGGAAATTAGATTCACTTAACATCATTTTGCTTAAGGTAGCATTTTTCAGGAACATAACTACGTTAAGTGAGGAGTTACTGTACTTAAATTGCCCTTGTGGTTTCAATTGGATAAAGGATTCTTCTTCACTTCATGCCCCCTTCATAGTGTTGTTTTGCATCTTTGAACAACTGCCCTGTTTTACCAGAGAAGTGGCTGCATTTTTGTGAGGGTGAAGTGATTTTTATCATTGCAAATCAGTTTGTTTAAATTTGCCAAGCATTTTAGGATCCTTCAGGATGAAAGATATGATAAATGTAAAATAATTGTTACTACTCTGACAAACGATAACAGTGAGTAGGAAATGAGCTCACTCTTCCCAGATGCTACTTTTGTTCTAGAAACAACAGGAAATCTCTACAAAGATGAGTTTTGATTTTCTCACTTCTTAATTGTTTCGTTCTTTTATTCAAAACTGAGCACTTGTAGAATTAAAATTACCCATACTGAGGACATTTCTGCTTAACCTCCCCCTTCAATCAAATTCAGCCCAGTTAGTCCCAGCCTGCAGAACCTCTTGCAAGGTAATTTTCCAAGGGAGATCATTCTATCAATCTTCTAAATGAGACACTTGGGAAAAAATGTTACATGATATGGTTAACTGAACTATCAAACCAACAGTTTCTAGAATTGGCAGTCCAGAGCAGACAGATTACCGAAGCATGTTAACAAATAGATGACCAAGTGTTGTAACAGCAGCTCTTCAGTGAGGTCTTCTGATACATGAAAAAGATTAAGAAACAATGTACTGAAATAATTAATGGAGTATAAACCATAGAAATTGAACTGTTTATGTAGGGATGTCCTCAGGGTCAGTCATTATAACACAATTTCTATCACTTTTGTAAGTTTTGGAAACATTTTATTGCTGCAGAAATGTACTGTTTTGTTCTAATGCTTTTATGTAGTACTGGTCTTGTAGCTCAAAGAAAGCATCTCAGCTAAAATCTAAAGCACCAGAATAATCACCAGTGGAGCAGTGTATTTACAGAAGCTGTGCTGTTTTGGTTGCAGTTTTATCCAGCATGCTTTCTTGCACTGTGCTATGCCGTTGCAGTTGTATTCCCCTCTAGGTACCTATCCCACAAGTCCTAGCACAGCTCTCTGAAGCTATGGCATCTGGGTGATTTCTAAAGGCCTTCTGGAAACCTTCACAGAGATGGAGATTGTAGGAGCATAGTTCAAACTCCCATTATTCCCTGGGCACCAGGACCATTTCCTAGTCCTTTTCTCAAAATGTAGGCCAAGATTAATGTTCAAGCTCTCACTTAAAGGTTTTTGTGGGAAGTTTGTAAAAAGCAGCTATGAGGAACCAGATTTTAGTTTTACATTACTCATATGTTAAAGGGTAATATTAATAATCCTATTTTACAAATAATGAATCTGAGGTATGGAGATTAAATGATTTGACCAAGATCACACAGGAAGTCCATAGGAGGGTCACTAAAAGAAACCATCTCTTCTGCCTCCCAAACATGTGCCTTAACAAGCCCATCTCCTCATCCTGTACCTACTCAATATACAGAGAATTTCTATCTTGCACTTTTCTCCATACCTAAGATCTCTTCGGAGAGAGAGAGAGAGAGAGAATAAAACTTTATTCAACTTTTCCCCATTATAGATAAGTAATTTCTTATAGAATATGTATTTTACTTACATTGTACTGATTGTGGTGTTGT
Source organism: Trachemys scripta elegans (assembly GCF_013100865.1). NCBI lineage: Eukaryota > Metazoa > Chordata > Testudines > Emydidae > Trachemys > Trachemys scripta. The sequence goes on from NC_048305.1 coordinate 56,266,790, forward strand.
TCTTAATAAGGCACAATGAGTGCCTATTTTACAAGTAAATTATTTTCATTTAAATATTACATAGCACAGACCCTGCCATAAGGTTCAGTCAGACACAGCCAGTTCTCCCCCTGCAGTCCAGAAGCCTGCCTTCCAATATGGAGAATGATCTGTGGTCTCTTCAGCCACAGCCTCATCCTTACACAAAGACAGCTACAGTAGAACCTCAGAGTTACAAACACCTTAGGAATGGAGGTTGTTCGTAACTCTGAAATGTCCATAACTCTGAACAAAACGTTATGGTTGTTCTATCAAAAGTTTACAACTGAACATTGATTTAATGCAGTTTTTAAACTTTACTATGCAGAAAAAAATGATGCTTTCCCTTTATTTTTTCAATAATTTACGTTTAACACCGTACTGTACTGTATTTGCCTTTTTGGGGGGGGAGGGAGGAGTCTCTGTTGTTTCCTGATTGCGTACTTCCGGTTCCAAATGAGGTGTGTGGTTGTTTGGTTAGTCTGTAACTCGGGTGTTCGTAATTCTGAGGTTCTACTGTATTCCACACAGCCTTCCATTTTCAGTAAAATAAATAAATAAATACATTTTTAAACCTAGTTGTGAAGTTTCTGGATGTTCCACATACCTGTTGCCTGACATCTCTATGTTACTGCAACAATTACAACAAACAAAATAGTTAGAACCAGATACAATCATTTAAAATTAATAAAATGAAGGCCTGGCATGATGTTTAATTAAAGGCCTGGATTATGATAATCTTGAGTTTGATTCACCATTTTGCCTAGTATCAGGGGGTAGCTGTGTTAGTCTGTATCTACAAAAACAACAAGGAGTCTGGTGGCACCTTAAAGACTAACAGATTTATTTGGGCATAAGCTTTCGTGAGTAAAAACCTCACTTCTTCGGATGCATAGAGTGAAAGTTACAGATGCAGGCATTTGTGTCAGTATATAATGCCTGCATCTGTAACTTTCACTGTATGCATCCGAAGAAGTGAGGTTTTTACTCACGAAAGCTTATGCCCAAATAAATCTGTTAGTCTTTAACGTGCCACCAGACTCCTTGTTCATTTTTCCTAGTAATTCTTTATATCTTGTCCACTGTGTTGTCAACTAGCTTGTCTCCTTCATCAACAGAAGTTGGTCCAGTAAAATATATTACCTCACCCACCTTGTCTCTCTAATATCCTGGGACCAATCCAACTACAACAACATTGCATACAGTCAGTGTAAATAACATCATAATGTGGTCCCATGTCTCCTTGTATTTTGCTATTTAACAAATAGCAAGTGCAACAGTACTTGGTGTGAGCTACAATATATATATGCAAACTCCCTTTTTGACTCTTCCACTGCATGTTTTAATTTCAGAGGAGCAGTTAATGTGTTACTCTGTGTTTCCCTTTGCTGGGGCAAGGATAATAGACTAAGGTCATTGGCTGTGCTGGCAAATGAGAAAGGATTGTTAGATGCTGTTCTCAGGTCCTTTGCTGAGCTGCAGAGAAGAATGGGTTATGATTAGGTGATTATGAGCTCTCATTTCTATGCAGCATTCTGTTGTGACCTTCATTCTCCCTATTGCCTCCCTATCTGGAAAGAATTAATCTCTGTCACTTTTTCTTTGTGATTTTTTTTACCATTGTGAACAGATGTTCTCACTGCCATGATCCATTGGGTGGGATCAGGAACTCTATTACTTGTTTTTCTAATGTCTGTTTACCCTGGCCTTGGGTTTGTCAGCTTCTGAGATGATTATGTGGCCAATAGTGATAATGTGTGTAGTTTACAAGTTTGTCCACTGTTCCCTTTATCCTAGTCTGCTTCTGTGATGTCCTGATTAATCCCTTTCTAGTCCTTAAATAGAGGTTGATTTTACAAATATAGGGTATCACAATAGCCTGATGTTGCACCTCATGTCACAATGCATGACACACATGCTGCTTTCTCTAAGGCTTTGTCAGGCACTTAACAGGAGTGGAAAAATTCATCTTACTAAATTTAGAACCACTCAAAAATTGTTCAGGTTCCATTTGTCTGGAGCAAAATATGCATTCTGGACTGCTGCATTTAAAAAAAACATTATTCTCTGGGTGGTCTCAGAAGCAAGAGCAAGAACCAGTTTCAAGAAGGCAACTTTACTGGTTATATGGCACAGGCTTAAATTTAATTAGAAATACATTGGGCTATCCTCAGCTAGTGTAAATTGACATAAATCAATTTGTGACATCACCAGCTGACTATTTGGCCTAAGGTTTTTAAACTAAATTACCATTAAAAACCCCACAATGGATATATTAATGGAGAAAACATATTATGAAACTAGAAGAAGTTTAGGGAATCCCAATTAAAAAACTGTTACATAATTTTCATCTAACTCAAAATACTACTAGGTTCCCCCATCGCTGCTATGTGTACTGACCCTTTTTGAGAGAGCTGCTTGGTTCCACAGCTTTTCTTTGTTACATTTTAGAGCTGTTACTTTGGACATTTAGTTGCAGAAAATTTTCTGTGGAACACTTTTTGTTGTTGTCTTGGGCTCCAAGATCCTTAGTTGGGGAAATAGATTCAATGTTTGTAATGGCTCAGCCATTCCCAGTCTCTATTCAAGCCTAAGTTGATTGTATCTAGTTTGCATATCAATTCAAGCTCAGCAGTTTCTTGTTGGAGTCTGTTTTTGAAGCTTTTCTATTGCAAAATTGCCACCCGCTGGTCTGTCATTGAGTGACCAGACAGGTTAAAGTGTTCTCTTACTGATTTTTGAATGTTATGATTCCTGATGTCAGATTTGTGTCCATTAATTCTTTTGCGTAGAGACTGTCCGGTTTGGCCAATGTACATGGCAGAGGGGCATGCGGGTGGCAATTTTGCAACAGAAAAGTTTCAAAAACAGACTCCAACGAGAAACTGCTGAGCTTGAATTGATATGCAAACTAGATACAATCAACTTAGGCTTGAATAGAGACTGGGAATGGCTGAGCCATTACAAACATTGAATCTATCTCCCCATGTAAGTATTCTCACACTTCTTATCAAACTCTGTCTGTCTGTATGGGGCTATCTTGATTATCACTTCAAAAGTTTTTTTTCTCTTACTTAATTGGCCTCTCAGAGTTGGTAAGACGACTCCCACCTTTTCATGCTCTCTGTATGTGTATATATATCTCCTCAATATATGTTCCATTCTATGCATCTGAAGAAGTGGGCTGTAGCCCATGAAAGCTTATGCTCAAATAAATTTGTTAGTCTCTAAGGTGCCACGAGTACTCCTGTTCTTTTTACATAATATAAAAGAACATTAAAAGGATCCAGTATCATACTTCGTAATCCATTTGCTCTTTTATTTTGTTTTAACAATTGCTTTTCTTTCCTCTTCTTTCCATGCAGTAGCACATATTTTTTACTTAACTAGGGAGAATCTTTTCTTCCTGTTGTTCTGATTTTAACAGTTCCGTCTTTAACACTTCAAAAGTAAGTATTCTATCAAATCACGATCAATCTTTTTCGAGAGGAGAGGAAGTCTGAGGAAATTCCTTTCAGCTTCAGCACACCATTGCTCTTCCTCCACTATCACTGCCTTCAACTGCAGGTGTCTTTAGATTGGACAGACAAGCCCCACATACAGACACTCATCAGTGGAGCAAGGGAGCTTTCTATGTCTTCCAGCATCTCTGACGTGCTTCCCACTGGCTGAATTGGGGAATTCCTTTAGCTGCCATCCTTATCACTGTGGGCAGCAAAACCTTCTTCAGTATTATGGTCCCATGTAGGGCCTGGTCCAATTCCCATTAAATATATAGGGGTCTCTCTCTTGACTTTAATTGAATTGGATCAGGCCCATAGGTAGCTGATGAAGGATTCCATCTCCTAACCTCCACCTGATGTCATGGGAGGCCTTCCTTGGTACAGCCATCATATGCATTGAGTATCAACCAGGAGAGTTCAATGGCTTGACCTCAAAATAAATGTTAGTAGTGGAGCACCATAAGAGCTCCCACCAGGAGGCAGAGCCGTAACAAGGAATTTTTGCGCCTGCGGCAAGGGCCGGCTCCAGGCTCTTCGGTGGCGGGTCCCTGAGTCCCTCTCGGCGGGAAGGACCTGCCGCCGAATTGCCACCGCCACTTCATTGATTATTCGGCGGCGGGTCCCTCAGTCCCTATTGCCGCCAAAGAATGAATGAAGCGGCGGCAGCAATTCGGCGGCAGGTCCTTCCCTCCAAGAGGGACTCAGGGACCCGCCGCTGAATTGCCGCCGAAGAAGCAGCGACAGTAGAGGGTTTTTTGTTTTGTTTTGTTTTTGTTTTTTGTTTTTTTCCCTCCGCCCCGCTTGGGCGATAGAGCTGCGCCCCTCCGTTTTGCGCGCCCGAGGCAAGTTCCTCACTCGTCTCGCCCTTGTTACGGCACCGTCGGGAGGTATATCTTGCAGTGGGAACCCACTTCAAAAATATTGAAAAAATCTAAATCCCTCAAACCAAATTTTCACTGGTCAGTTGCTATGGGTGCATCCATTTTGTACATGAAGATGCCACTCTTTTTTTTTTTTTTTTTTTTTTTTTTTTTACAAGTTTTTTTTTTTCTGTGTTTGCCTATCACATTAGACCCATATACAATACAGTTTTTAAAGCATGCACAAAATGGGTTATTGCATGCACAAAGAGGCATTTTCCATTGTTCACTATGAATGTGCAAATACATGTTTTGCATGCACAAAAGCAGATGCCCCTGCAAGTTTACTGGGTGATATTAAGAAGTCCCACTCAAAATTTGGTGCTACATATTTTTCAGTTTGTTTTGTTTGGAAATAATCAGTTTCTTGCTTTGGGCTGTGGAGTCTCACAGACTTCCCAGGAGCCAGAGTGTGAGTCATACTCCAAAGTTCTCTAATTTATGTCTTTCTCATGGAACTTGGAATTCTGTTGTTGTTGTTTTTCTGCCCAGACTGGGGTAGGAAGCTACTACTCCCCTGATGTCCATTTAGGGAATATTATTTCCAGTCTTGATTTACTAATGTGACTTAACTGAGCAGGTGAATGGGAATTCTGACACAGGAGGAAGGTTTCAGACTGAAATGTTCCCATAGTCAACTGAAATATTCCATGCCTGCACACTTTCTGCTAACATTAATATACATTTCTGGATGATGATGCTTGAAACTCTATTCCAAGGGCTGACTGAAAGCACGATGATCTGTCTCCTATGCTCTTAACCTTTCCCAGTTTGACAAGGAGAACTGATTCCTTTGGCAGAATCATCATATGCAAAGTTTCACAATAAAAGGGCATAAAACACCCTGCTCTTAATCTCTTTTCCTTTATGACCCTTAGGCTTCTTGCCAGCTTCTCAGGATGAGCTTTGGACCCTTATTTTGGACTTCATCTTGTCCTCAGTGCCATTGTAGTATTGCATTCACAGAATGTAGTCTAGTAAGGCATTTGATACAGTCTTAGTAAGCCATTTGATATGGTCTCGCATGATATTCTTATCGATAAACTAGGCAAATGCAACTTAGATGGGGCTACTATAAGGTGGATGCATAACTGGCTGGATAACCATACTCAGAGAGTAGTTATTAATGGTTCCCAATCCTGCTGGAAAGGTATAACAAGTGGGGTTCTGCAGGGGTTTGTTTTGGGACCAGCTCTGTTCAATATCTTCATCAACGACTTAGATATTGGCATAGAAAGTATGCTTATTAAGTTTGCAGATGATACCAAACTGGGAGGGATTGGAACTGCTTTGGAGGATAGGGTCATAATTCAAAAGAATCTGGACAAATTGGAGAAATGATCTGAGGTAAACAGGATGGAGTTTAACAAAGACAAATGCAAAGTGCTCCACTTAGGAAGGAACAGTCAGTTTCACACATACAGAATGGGAAGAGACTGTCTAGGAAGGAGTACGGCAGAAAGGGATCTAGGGGTTATAGTGGACCACAAGCTAAATATGAGTCAACAGTGTGATGCTGTTGGAAAAAAAGCAAACGTGATTCTGGGATGCATTAACAGGTGTGTTGTGAGCAAGAACAAGAAGTCATTCTTCCGCTCTACTCCGCGCTGGGTAGGCCTCTACTGGAGTATTGTGTCCAGTTCTGGGCACCGTATTTCAAGAAAGATTTGGAGAAATTGGAGAGCGTCCAGAAAAGAGCAACAAGAATGATTAAAGGTCTTGAGAACATGATTTATGATGGAAGGCTGAAAGAATTGAGTTTATTTAGTTTGGAAAAGAGAAGACTGCGAGGGGACATGATAGCAGTTTTCAGGTATCTAAAAGAGTGTCATAAGGAGGAGGGAGAAAACTTGTTCACCTTAGCTTCTAAGGGTAGAACAAGAAGCAATGGGCTTAAACTGCAGCAAGGGAGGTTTAGGTTGGACATTAGGAAAAAGTTCCTAACTGTCAGGGTGGTTAAACACTGGAATAAGTTTCCTAGGGAGGTTGTGGAATCTCCATCTCTGGACATATTTAAGAGTAGGTTAGATAAATGTCTGTCAGGGATGGTCTAGACAGTATTTGGTCCTGCCATGAGGGCAGGGGACTGGACTCGATGACTTCTCGAGGTCCCTTCCAGTCCTTGAATCTATGAATGTGCTTGTAGGCTGTACTCTCATTGAACGTAAAGGTTTTTTTCCTGTGATCACAATGCAACTTTCATGCATAGCCACGCAAGTGTGTATAAACCTCATGGATTCACTTGATACATACTATAGCCTCAAATATTAAGAGCTGTGTGGCAGCACTGGAAATCTCTAGAGGAGGTTGCATCAAACTGCCTTCAACCAGAAGGAGGGCTGCCTGAGTGCAGGGTCAATAAGGACAATGGTGGGGGAAACTAGAAATCCCATAGGATATCTGTTCACCAAAAAAAAAAAAAAAAGGTTGGGAGGTCCTATAATGACACTGGTACAGGAAAGACAGCTTCTTGTCTAAAAGATGTTACTTACAGCATTATGCTGGCTTTTATATCTCTAATCCAATCTTTGGTTGGTGGCCATGCTCTAATGGCACTAGCATGCAATTTTGGTAGCAGGCACATTGCTACCCTAACAGGTAGAGCATGCATGCAAAGAGCCAAGAGATCAATTAAGGGCCAAAACCGCAAAGTGATTTCATGGCTAGTGTTTCTGTTAGTACAGCTAAAAGGAATGTATCATCTCTCTGCTTCGGCTAAGAGTTGGATAAACCTTAAAAAAAAAAAAATTAAAACCCTTCAAAGTTTTAGGTGCTGGGTCGATTAGGATTAGTGATTTGTTTGGCTGGCGGGAATAAGAGAAATGTGGAGCATCCTGCACCATTTTGAGCTCAGCAAAAGGTTCCAAACAATAGCTAAATGATTGTTTTAGCAGTTCAAAATGGCATGGAGCCCTGTTTTGCAAGGAAGAGGCTTTGTAAAATTCTGGATGAATCAAAAGCCCTTTGATTTGTTGCAAATTAATGCTAAAATCTAGAGCAACAGAAAGTAAAAAAAAATTATCTAAAACCAGGATTGTGCATATATAGTATCTCACTTGGAGAAGACAGGCATTATTTCTTATGTCGATTCAACTGTGATTACATGTTACACCCACAATGGTTCTAACTTTAACTTCCAATTTGTATCTTTTAAAGAAAATCTACATAGAAATAGAAAAATGAAAGCTGAAATAATTTACAAAACCATGTTCACTCTAAGATCAGCAGGAGAGATGGGAAAGACAGAAGACAGGACTGAGGATCTGAGCACTTGAGGTATTTAGGCACCTAATTTCCATTCACATCACTGGGAGTTAAGTACCTAAATACTGTACCTTTGAGAATCTAGGACAAAGTGCTTAAAAATTAGAAAAGCAATATGGTAATAATTATAAAAAGATGACCATTTAATCCTATAGACAATATAGTTATAGTTAATAAATTTATTTCTGGTTTATAATACAACCCAGTTTATATGATTTCTAACTGGGGGCGGGGGGAGAAATTGTGCATACCCTCTTTCACATTGAGGGAAGAGGCGAATTTCATATAATTTTGGGTTTGTACTCCGGGATGGCGTGGTGGGGGTGGATATCTGGATGCTGTGGCAATCCCTTTAAGCTGAGCCTTCCCAGAGCGGATCTCTGTGCAGCTGGGTGTGGCCTTGCCTGTATGCTTGGCAGGAAAAGGCTGGGGAGCCTAACCCAGCAAGGCCAGGTAAAGGGGACCCAGGCTGGCAGAATAGTCTGACTCAGTGGCATACCAGTACACCAAGTGACACTCCCAAGGTGTCCCAAATAGTCACTTTGGTATAAAGCTAGGAAGCCGAGACCAGCAGGGGCTGCAGTGTGGAAGTGTGTAGTTACTCTCAAGCCTTAGACCTGTTCTACATTAGGAAATTAGGTTGGTAGAGCTATGTGGCTCGGGGAGGGGGTGTGTGTGTGTGTGTGTGTGCGAAAAATCCACACCCTTGAGCAATGCAATTAAATTGACTTAACCCTCAGCGCAGATGGTGCTGGGTTGACCAGATAATTCTCCCATCAACGTAGCTACTGCCTCTCAGAGAGGTGGATTACGAACACTGATGGGAGAACCCCTCGTCAGTGTAGGTAGTGCCTTCACTGAAATATTACAACTGTACTGCTGCAGCATTTTAAGTTTAGATGAGTCCTTAGAGAGGGAAAGGAGGAAACCAGGGGGAGAATAGAAACCCTGGATCCTGGCCCTGAGGGAAGGGTGTACCCAGAGGAGAGTGGAGAAAGAGTCTGATAGAGGCAACGTAGGAGCAGCCCAGAGAAACAATAACCAGATTTGGGACAATGCAGACCTTGGCTGCTGGTTGTAGGATCCCTGGGATGGAACTTGGACTAGGGGATGGGCCTGGGTTCCCCTACTAGCCACTAGGGAAGTAGGTAAACCTGGCAGTGGAGCAGAAGACTGCCTTGGACAGTTAGACAGTAGGACTTTGGTACCCTGGAAGGGGAGGACTATAGTGACCTAACTGGAAGGCCAAGCCATGCAGAGAGAGAGAGAGGCAGCAGGGTGTGCAAATAGGTGGCAGAAGGGGGCATTAGACCTGGAAAGAGCAGCCAAGAGGAAGCCCCCCTAGCCATGAGTGGACCCATTACACTACATTAGACTACATCAGACGTGGGCAAACTACGGCCCGCAGGCCACGTCTGGCCCGCGGGACCGTCCTGCCCAGCCCCTAAGCTCCTGGCCAGGAAGCCTGGTACCTGGCCCCTCCCCCACTGTACCCTCTCCCCCGCAGCCACGCCGCTGCATGGGCTGCACTCTGGCTCGCTGCTCCCGCTGGGCAGCATGGCTGGCTCGGGCAGGGTGTCGCGGCTGCGAGCTCCTGCTGTTGGTAAGGGAGCGGGAGGTCCTGGGGGGCAGTCAGGGAGGAGGGGGTGGTTGGATGGCGTGGAAGTTCTGGGGGGGCGTTCAGGGGATGGGGAACAGGGAGAGTTGGGAGTGGGAGTCCCAGGGGGCCTGTCAGGGGGCGGGGATGTGGATAGGGGTTGGGAGGGCAGTCAGGGAGCAGGGGGGTTGGATAAGGGGGTGGGATCCCGGGGGGGCAGTTAGGGGCGGGGGGTCCTGGGATGGGATGGTCAGGGGACGAGGAGCAGAGGGCGGTTGGATAGGGGGTGGGAGTCCCGGGGGGGCTGTTAGGGGGCAGGGATGTGGATAGGTGTCGGGGCAGTCAGCAGACAGGGAGCAGGGGAATTGGATGGGGACGGGGGTCCCGGGAGGGGGCGGTCAGGAGACAAGGAGCGGGGGGGTGGATGGGTTGGGAGTTCTGAGGGGGACAGTCAGGGGGCAGGAAGTGGGAGTGGGCGGGGGCCAGGCTGTTTGGGGAGGCACAGCCTTCCCTACCAGGCCCTCCATACAGTTGCGCAACCCCGATGTGGCTCTCGGGCCAAAAAGTTTGCCCACCTCTGGACTACATGATTCTCAGACCACAAATAGACTACATGATTGATTCCCTGTTTGCCAACATTTTTATTACACTAGGACTCCTATCATAACTACCACCAGTGAACCCTATACATGTGTGAGGGCTTGTCTACACAGGGACATCCAGGAAATTAAATCCAAATTAACTGAAGATGTGAATTTGAAGTGGAGTCGTTAAACCTCATTACATATCTGTGTGGGTGCTGTTAATCAGAATTAAAGTGGTTTTACTTTGGATTAGTTTAATTCAATTTGGAATTCACTGTAGTTAATTAGGGACATTCAGGAAAATTAATCCAATGTATATAAGCCTTTAGCTACAGAGAGAATTTTGCCAAGAAACCCTCGTGCAGACATAGCCTACATTTCTGAAGTTTATAGCAAGGGACAGGTAAAAAGGTGTGGATGAAGTAAGAACAGAATTAACCTTTTTTTCAAGGGTTCAAAATTGTTTAGCTAACTTATTCTTCATTTTTGCACAGTTCCTGGCTTCTGAAGTGCCAAATGTATCTAGGTACGTATATGGCTCATCACTCTGGTATCTCAACACCTCACAGTCATTAATGCATTTTATCCTTGCAACACACTGTGAGGTAAGGAAGTATCATCCCTATTTTACAGCAGCACAGAGAAGAGTTAGCGTAAAGTCACACAGAAAGTTTGTGGCTGAGCTAAGAATTGTTTCCAGATCTCCTGATTCCCAGTCTAGTACCTTATTCATTAGATGATCCTTTCTATCTTCTGAAGGAAGAGCTATTCACATCGTATTTCCAGCCTTACAGGAAACTAGAGATTTCATATGAAAGCCTCTTAGCAAGCTTTTTTCAGATATGCACAGGGATGAGTTAGATGAAAGTGTCCAGAGGTGATAGGGTAGCAACCTTTCCCCTGACTGTAGATGGTAAAAACATCCCACTTCTACTGTTATAGCACAGTGAAAAATAAAATTCATGCTCCTTTGTAGAAATTAATCTAAAACATGTAGGATATATTATTTCTTGATCAGTGGCAACTAATAAATCTTAAAAGCTCCCATTTCTGTATGACACACCATACACAGATTTATTATAACAATGTACTTGCTGTGAATCCTACTATAACACATCACAATGTTTAAGAAAAATAACTTTGATACTTCCATTGACTTCAGTGGTGGCAGGATTTCTCACAAAGGGTCTTTTAAAAGGGTATCATTATTTGAAGTTTTGGAAAGTAATTTTCACTAGTATAGCTCTCCCGTCTCCCTCCCCCAGAGTAGTGATGGGGACTATAATCAGTCTGGAGTTTGGCAGGTTGTGTGCTAGTGGTGTTGAAGAAGAAGAAAAATCAGTTTTGAACCAAAGATCCAGCCTACCTTAGAAGGCACTGTGTATTATCCCTATTTTGTTTGTTTTACAAAGGAGTAGCCCAGTTGTACAAAGGTTAAGTGACTTGCACAAGATCACACAGGAAGTCAGTGGAAGAGCTGGCAATACTGGTAGAACCGAAGTCTCCTGATTCCCAGAGCTTGCATTTTAGCCACAAAACCATTCTTTCTACAATAAAATAGAGACTCTGACAGCCCTTGGTCATTAAAGACCACTTGAGACTTTTGCATGTGTACTGTCCAAATCTCAGAGGGCCAGGTCATGCCCAGAGAGCTGTGGGTGGGTGGGATCTCTGTCCCATGGGACCCTGCCCTGCACGGAAGGAGGTTAGCAGTCTGTGCAGTACTATTTTTCTTTTCCTTTCATGGGGCCCTATAGAGGGTGCTTCTTGGGACTGGGATCCACGCCAGGTAAGTAGGCAGGGAACCACACTGTGCCCTCTGCCTCCCGCAGATTCCCCTTAGTTCATTCCATGCTCATGGAAATGTTCTTGCTTGGTCATTTATAGGCTGTTTTCTAAAATGCCTCTATGGTAATTCTTACAGACTGCTTTTATGTCAGTTGACAAGGCAATAAACTGTCAGCTTCTTTGATAGTGAAGATAGTAACCCACAGTTGTTAATGCCTGAACATTTCTGGTAATCCTGTGTAATGTCCTTTCTACTTATGAATGATGACAAGTGAGATCTGAAAGCCAGATTTGGGGAGCGGGGGGAGGGAGGGGAGAGGAGGAAGTAGCTTGAGTAGTTGGAAACTCATCTGCAGAAGCCTGTATTCTTAGCTCTCTGCCTACCCTGTTTGCAGCCTCCTGTAGTCTATGCGCTGCAGGGTCAAGAGACTCCAGTGGTAGCCAGGTATACTCCAGATTCCAGGGCCTGGAGCAACTTCAGTTACCCAGAAGTCCTCTGGTGATGGCAGGTGGAACTGAACTTTGTAGTTCATCATGCACAGAACACACTGTCTACAACGTAGGTGATTTCTGTGGTAGTATTGATGGGTCTAAGACACATTAGCTTTTAATGACCAGCATCTCTGCTTGTCATTAAAGATTCTGTGACACTCTTTTCCAAGAGTCTCCTGCCTAAATTCTAGTTCAGGTATTTACATTCTGGCTACTCAATTCCCCCTGCAATTTCAGAAAAGCACCTGTTTCACAATCTGAAGCACCATAGGTATAAACTGGTCTGTGTTTCTTGGAAAAAACTATCATTAATATATTGGTTTTTCTAGCTCTTTAAAAGAGCAGAAATTACTGGTGCTCCTGAGAGGCATTATACCAAGAACTTTGAAGACTGAAGTCCACAAGATAGGTAACTGCAGTGCAAGTTTTGTCATACTGCCTCATCAATGGGCCTCAGCTCTGACTGAGGAACCACTATTAGGAGTCTGAGAGGTGCATTCTCTCTCTAATGCCATTTAGTCCTTTACCTCTCAAATGAAGATACCAACAATTTGCCATGGTGTAGGTTTGTGATATGGAAACTGCTCTACTGGGGGGACCTACTCATTTCACATAGTCATTTCTTCATGATTGCTATTAGTGAACTGTTAGGACTAACTTAGAACCTAACTAGACATGGAAGGCACCATATCCAATTACTAAGTGACCAGCTCCACCCCATCCGCATCTCACTTTATTGTTCTCTTTTGAAATCAGGCTGAATTATTATATTTTTAAAACTTAGATGGCATAGCTTGCATTGCTTTCCTGAAGAATTAACATCTTGGTCCAAATCCATCCCTGAAGTAACTGCATTGACTTTGATGGAGTTTTATCAGGAATAAATATAGCCCATTGTCATCACAAAGATTACAGCTTTTTCCAGCCTCATGAGTCAAGCACACAAGTTCTCTCTCTTTAAAATATATATTTTAAAAGAGCCAGTGGAAAGTTAAAGTATTTTTCCTGTTAAACACTAATGAGAGAAAAACAGAAATAGAAGGTTTGCCCAGGAAACTGAAATTGGCTCAGTTGAGTTTTCCAGACTAAGAAGGATGTGTCAAATTGTTTTAAATTCCAAAACCTACACTTTGATTGCTGAACAAAGAAAAAATATTAGGGTTGGCCAAATGGAGGCATTAAAAGTGACTCATTGTCAAGCCTGCATGGTGAGCTGTAGTTTGTTCTTGATAGCACTAATTAGGAATTCTACCATTTTGGAGGTAAGTTAAAGACTGCTAGGTTAAATTATTGGTGGTGTAACATCATTGACTTCAGTAGTTACACCAGGTCTGCATTTGACCCGCTGGCCTTGTCTAGACTTGTTTTTCCCATTACAATATTCCTCTGGTGCACCTCCTGTGGGTGCTAGTGATGGTGGAAGGATTAATTCTGACTGGCAGGTGATGTTATTGTAACAAACATGCTGAGTGGAGTTAGGCAACAAAGTTGTTAAAATACTGGTGGCTGGTTTACTTCATGTTCTCACCATTACTAACACAAGTGGAAGTGAACTAATGGTAGCAACGGTGTGGAAATCTCAGAGAAGTCTAGGCTAGACGCTCTGAAGCAGAGGGGAAGGTGGGCAGGTAGTGTGAATACACAGAAGTGACTCTTGAAGAATGACAGTTACTGATAACTAACCTCTTTCTTCTTCAAGGGCCTCTGTGCATTTCCACTTAGGGGAGATTAGCAAGCAGTGCACCACCAGTTCTTTGCCATGGTCACTGAGGCCTTAATACGTGCTGCTGGTTTGTTTTCAGATTCTTTTGATTTAGCCAGTGCTGGTGGTACCAGATAAAGAATTCACTCCCAGTATAAGGTAGAAGAGATTCCAGTCTCTGGGCTATAATAGAATGCAGCACTGAGGCCTAAACAGTAGAATGCATCTTGAATCCTGTGTCAGAGTACAGTACCTTGGTATGGAGGCTGGTCTCAGTACCCTCAATGGACCTGTTGGAGCATCAGAGTGTAGGAATTGAGAAGCCAGCTGAGCCTGGAACCTCATGTATCTCGTTTCTATTGTGGGGAACAAAGGCATGGCAAACTATACACTGGGCTGCTGAAGGAGTCTTACCCAGACATAGAAGGCATTGTCCATGGATCTTGGACTGCCCCACATGGCATACTTGTTGAAACCCTTTTGGGACTCAGGGTCTGACGTGGTCCTGGTGAAGAACCAAAGGATCCTGAAAGAAAAGAAGGTTTACCACTCTAAACTATTTGCAGGAAAATACTAAGGTAGTAGAAAGAAAAAATCTAGCTTGAGGGTGGAAGAGGTAACTTCTGTTCTATCTCTGCAATGGTGATGAAGGAACTGAGGCAGTTAGGGGTGTGCTCTCTTATAAAGAACAGAGCAATGATACCACCCTGGTGTGAAATCTCATACACAGCTCATCAAACTCTGCTTTTCAAGATGGTTCCACAACTTGATACCAGCGGCACCTTATCCCACAAGTGGGAATGCACAAAGTCCCCCTAAGACGAACTGCATGTTAACTTCAATGGAATTCACAGCTGCTGTGAAACTGAAAACAGAATTTGAACTAAGGAGCCTGTTAGAGAAAGTGATGGAAGTGGTGCAGTTAGTGAAGGAATAGCATCAGTATTATCTTTGCTCTACTCTGGTCTGAAACTACTGAGCTCAGAGTCTAGCCCACTTTGTGGCACCTATGCACTAGTGCAAATTAGCCACAAAGCAGATTTACCTAAATTCTGTAGAGATTCCCCACCCCCCTTTAATGTTTCAATTATAGTAATCTGTTTTGTTAGTTATAACAATAACAGTGAAAGACATTCAAACAGAGGTATGATATTAAATGTTATGGTGTCCTTTTGTATTTGTGTAGTTAAATGTTCAGAAATTACACTTAAACATGTCAGAATCCCTGATGGCTAATAATATTGACTGAATTATGTGCTACATAAATTCCTATGGCTAGCTATGTACTTTTATGGTGCCCCATCACCATATTGTCTGAGTGTCTCCAAGTATTTATGGATTCATGGATTAAAGTGGTACATTTTACATATGAGGAGGCTGAGACTCAGAATGATTGTGATTTGCCTATGGTCACACAGGAAGTCTGTGGCAGAGTTGGGAAATTAATCCGTTTCTTTAGTAACAGTCCAGAGCCTCAACTCCAAGGTTATTCTTCCGTTTGACAGCCAAGAACTTCTGACTTCTTCTCATAGAGCTAACTCCGTGGCTGCAGAAAAGTCACTATACTGCATTGCATGATTTCCCACATGCAAATTGGGCATACATGTACTAATCTACCTCAAAAGGGCATTGTGAAGATTAAGTAGTAAAGGTTTATAAAGTACTTTGAAGATTAAAAACTTTATAAGTGCTAGGTATTGTATGGGAAAGGTGTTTCCATTGGTTCAGTTTAGATTTGCATAATCACAGGACCTGGATAACTAAAATTAGCACACATATTTGTACTCATTGTCTGAAAGGCTTCCATTCTGCTTTATGATTTGTGGAAACAGTATGGATACTTTTGACTGTCATGTTCAAATTCAAGTGCAAAACAGCATGCAACTAATTTTGAATCTTTTAATGACTCAAACCTCTAAATCCTATTACAGATTCATGCATTCACACACTTACATAAACTTCAATGAGTGAGCAATATACAGTAAAGAGTTGTGACAGACACATGAAGACACAAAGGCAGAGGCACCTGCATACATGAAAAATCTCCCTATAAAATTTAATTTAAAGCTTTTCTCTTCTACATTCTGACAGAAAGCTAGTGAGAATGCTAGAAGAAACTGATGCAATTTTTTTATGATGGTTTGTTCTAAAGCAAGGATCAGTGGATCTGATTCATACAGTCTCAAATTGTGTAATTATTCATTTCAGTTAGCATGACAGACTCTGGGCTTTCAGCCAAACTTATGGGGCGAGTCTACCTATGCGCGCACACATGGATGGGAGTTCGCACATACAGAATCTCTCTCTCTTTCTCTCTCTCTATATAGATAGATTAGATAGCCACTCCCCTCTCTCTCTCTCTCTGTCTCGTTATAGTTTGTTTGGCCCATGGGTCCAATCCTGCAAATAATGACACATGTAAGTCTTTGCAGGATCAGACTTACCATGCCTGTCTTTTAAAAGCAATGCTGCTTAGCAACCTGTTTTTTTTTTTTTTTTTTTTTTTTTTTGGTTTTGTCTTTTGCCTGTAAAACTGGAAGCCTTGCAAATCGTAAACAAATATTTTGGTCTGTTAGGAGGTCTGAATTAAATTAAGTGAAGTCTCCTACCCCAATAGTATTCACCCTTTTTTTCAACATGGCAAAAATTTCCATCCAGGGTTTGTGGGAGGAGAGGATGCAGGAATATAGGACACAGCATTTAAATGGAATCTCTCTCTCTCTCTCTCTTTAAATAAAGGAAGTAAACACTGACTCACAGGAAGATTTAAACCACCATGGAAAAAGACATCCTGAAAGGATAAAAATAAATTCATTTGAAATTTTTAAGCTGATGTATACTGTTTTAAAGTGAAAATATTTTAATTTTATTCCAGGAAAAATGGTTACAGTACATATCCTTGCATTCCACACTGCGTTTCAAGGGGAAAAAATAGGATAGGGTAGGTAGTGTGACATTCTAACTTTCAAAGATTTTTAATCATGTTCTGCTAGACATTTTCATGCAATCAAATTTCATTCAGCTTTCCAGACTGGCTGCATAAGCTTGACAAATGGAGGCGGTGTGTCTAGTGATTTCAGCAAGGGCCTGAGACTCAGTACTCCTGGGTTCTATTATTGATTTGCCTATGGGCAAGTCCTTTAGAGCCAAATTTCCAAAGGTATTTTGGCACCTAATGATGTAGTAAGTACCTAGTGGGATTTTCAAAAGTGGTTAAGCAGGTTAGGTGCCTAAGTCCCATGGAATGTAGGCACTTGTAAAAAGCCCACTAGGTATTTATCAGCATCTTTAGGTGCCCAAATACTTTTGAAAATCAGGCCGTTTAAAGTCTGTATGCCTCAGTTTTCTCTTCTCTAAAATGGGAATAATAATCATACTGTTTGTTGCCCCTTTTCTCAAATGGAGAAAGCTTCCAGGGCCTTGCAGGTCAGTTCCAATTTGAAGAGAAATAAGTGATGCCATGTCATGTAATTTCTTAGTGTTATTTATTTACAAAATGTACACAAATTCTGATTACTTTAACAGAGGGGGTCAAACGGCACATGGATAACCCCCTCTTACAGAAACTTTGGCTACGTCCCTGCCTTTTCCCTACTGGTAAGTCTAAACTACAATTACAAGGAATGTTTGTGGCTCGACTAGATGTTCCTGGAGCAGTAAAGCGACAACAGCGGGTTGTTCAGCAGGGGGAGGGGGTTGTACAAGTCCACCCTGAACCCTGGGAAATTACTCAGAGGGCTAGCCTGTGCTGAACCAGTCTGAGCTCATTTTAAATTTAGCTAGCTTAGTTCCTGGGAGTAGTGAAGCTGCAGCAGCACATGATCCAATACATGCAGGCGACCCCTGCACCTGCCGCCCTGTGGAGAGCCTTTGGAGGGTTTGTTCACATACATCAGAATGCAAGATTGACCCGATCTAGCAGCATTATCATATAGACTTTGTCTTTAGCCAGGCAACCTGATAGCAAATCAGACCCGTCCCGGGCCACAGATGGAATGGGAGTTGGTCCATCCCTTCCCATTGGCAGGAATACCACACCAGCCTCTTACCGTTTTGTTTGTAAAATGTCTCTCTAATATTGTGTGGGACAGGGTGGGTGAGTTTATATCTTTTATTGGACCAACTTCTGTTGGTGAAAGAGACAAGCTTTTGAGCTTACACAGAGCTGCTTCTTCTACAATATTAGCTACCAGACAAATATAGGCTAATTTGGCTAAAAAAATTAAATTCCTCCCTTCTCACACATTGATGCCGCACTTTGGGGCAAGCAGTGCTCCTTGGTTCATGGGAGAGCAGAGTTCCTCCAGAAAGAGAAACTTGGCACAGGGACTTGGCTGACCTGGCAGTTAGAGTGGTTAATGTTTTTGGTGGAAAGGGACCTCAGACAAATTTGAGAAGACTTTTTAGAAATCTTTGATTAATTTCTAGTGGGTAGAGACAAAGATGTCACTTTCCTTTTCCCTCTCCGCCCCCCTTCCTTCCTTTCTTTCCTTCCCTTTCTATTCCTTTAGTTTTTTGTTATTTTTTCTCCCTTTATTTCTGGGGAAAATGTAAACTGCAGGATTGGGACCATAAGATACTAAGCAAAAGGCAGCTGCATTGGTTCTTGCAACACTGGTAACAGAAAAAATAGAGGATGCTGTTTGTTAAATGGATGAGCAAAAGGTGTCAGGGAAAGATTTTATGTTTGAGCCTCTAAAATGGATAAAACATATTAACAATTACTTTAAAATATGCAGCCAGTGTTCCATTAAAACAAAAGATGGTTGAAAACATTTAGAAAGTGTAAAGTTAAAGTGATCTTTTAATTTGTGTTAAGATTAAAGTGACACTTTGCATGTTTAATATTCTTTTGGTATAGGATTTTAAACCTCACACACTTAACATTTTGACACTGGAGGCTGCCTTTGTATAAGCTGATGTTGCCATGATCACTAATCCTAGAAGAGCTTGTGGTAGGGAAATAATATTATCTGAACTGGAGAGGAAAAGGGGTATTTTATGTATAGATGACATTTACATTGGTTAAAGCCATGATAAATATATTTTTTTAACACAAGCAAATGTTATAATGTTTAGTGACTTTTTTTCTGAAAAAGAGTTTATATTGTGTGTAAGAAATCTATCTTTCTCTTATGTAGTCTTAGTCACAAAATGATGTATTCAGCTTCAGTAATGTTACTTTGCAGCATTCGTGCTGATTATTTTTTAAAGGAATCAAGTCATTATTAGGATTACATATTTGGTGGAGTCTGATTAGTGATTGACTCCACCAAATTCATGGAGCTCTTCAGTACAACTGTATCTAACAGAAGAATGAAGCAATAAATACGGAACATATTCAAAAAACATTTTATAAGGTTGAATACTGCTAATGATTATTAGCTAAAATACCAAGCATCAGATCATGTCCCCTTAAAAATCCCACAGAAAGAGACGTTCAGAAATCTGCATTTATTGGGCACTTTTGTCAGTGAGGCTGAGACTAAGCAGCAGTGTCTACAGCAGGGCTCTGTGACGGCAGGGGAATGGATGAGGTCTCCTTATAAACACTCCTCCCTTCATGCCCTTGAGGACTTTCCAGGACAAGATAATACTGCCTCTGGGCACAGGCATGATTGGCAAGAGAAAATTTTTGGAGAATTAAAGGAGTTAGTCACAGTGGATCCTGTACTGAACTACTGTAACTGATGCATGTCATGTGACTGGGACCAGGTAATAAGTCAGTCTTTATCAGTATTCCCATGTGTCATAACTCTGTTGCAATGGATAGTTCAGTGTATTGTATGTGCTTAAAGACAGCTCTGTAAGTTGAATATAATTAAGATATTAAAAGTCTATGAGCCAATTACAATCTGAAAGCAATCAGGCATGCCTCTTTTGTTCCAAACATAGAGAGATGTAAGATCTTGTGCCACTACTTTCTGATAATACACAGATGGTGAGAAACAAGAAAATCTTATAAAGCTTTTTTTGTAAATCAGATTGGCAGGACTACTATCTGCAGAGTGGATTACTGACAGGAACTGAGAACAGATGGCTGTGACAGCCAAACTCAGTGTGGTAGGAAAAAAATTGAAGGGAGACAGTCTCCTTCATAAGAGTACATTATTCAGGACAAAGGCTAAAAGTCACATAGGCTTTTGTGCTATTATTCCTTCTAGCACCATCTTATCCTAGATCAGGGGTGCCCAACCTATGTCCCATGAGCCATACATGGCCCACCAGAGCATTTCATAAGGCCTGCGGCCTGCTTCAACACAATATACTAATGGCCGATTCATTAGTGTTTTGTCATCATGTTTACATCATTTTAGTTTACACAAGTATGTAAATAGACAATACTGTACATAGAAACAATCTATCTAAATACATACAAAACAAACTGAACTTAAAATATTAATCAATGCAGGTGACTAAATCTGTTTGGCCCACACGAGATTGTGCTTATGTAACACTGACAGACCCTGATCATCGACAGGCAGGATCAAACCCGGGACCTCTGGAGCTTAGTGCATGAGCCTCTACTGTATGAGCTAAAATCAGCTGGTTTTTAGCTAAGGCTGTAGAGCAGACTCATTTATCTCTCTCTCCAAGTGGTCTTGGCGCCACTAGATGGGACAGAACACCACACCCTGGAGGTGTGTGGGTTACACTTAGATTTATGTGCCTCTCCTATGTAATAAAGTTGGGCACCAGTGTCCTAGACAGTAATACAGGCTTTGTTATTTAAGTTCTGGGCCAAATCCTGCTTATTTTACATGACTATCCCAGTGAAGTCAAGGGGACTACTCCTGGGCTAGATTCTGATAACCCTTAACCTGAATGATTACACTACTATGCAAGTAATTCCAGTGAAATCAATAGGCCTACGTAGGTTCTTTGCTAGATTGGGTCAGAATGCTCAGTACATTGTAGGATTGAGCCTATGGTGCCTTTCACTTGACATGCCATAAAAAGAGCTTATGAGCCCTGCATCCCTTCTGAGAGCTAGATAAATATTATCAGTCTCATTTTATGGATGTTGAAGTGGAGGCACACATGTTAAGTGCCTTGGCAAACAAGTAATTTCCAGAGCTGGGAAGAGAGAACCTAGTGAATTTTTACACCCAATCCCCTGCACTAGACCACACCCCCAGCATAAAATGATGTTATGTTTATTATGTATCTGCAAAATAAAAAATAATAAAAATAAACAATAAAATAAAAAACTCATTAAAAACCAAGAATGTACAATTAGTTTCTTTGAATTGCAAAACGAATCCTGATCTTAGGTACAGCATATGCCAGAAGAATAAATATTCAAAACATTGCCCATTTGTAAGCCTATGTTTCTTGATGTCCAAAACGGTTGAACAATTGGCAAGAACAATACTGTGTTGTCAGTGTCTCAATTGTATCGGCAAGATAATATATATGCAGAGTCAGTTACATATTTAAGTGGGTCAAGGTGGGGGTGTTTTTGTTTTTTTGGCCATTTACCAGACTTCCATTGTGGAGCTACAGAAAGTGGAATTTGTTTAATTTTATACCAAATATATGGACCAAATTAACTTTACACTTTCCAGACAACATACATTTAGGAGTGAGGTGCTGGAACGAAGCTCCCCTCGTTAAATTCTGCCTCCAAATGCATAAGTATGCAATGAGAGTGAGGGGACTCTGAGCCTTCTCTCATACATAATGTGAGAACAGTCACAGCACAGCTTAGAGTTTGTGAAATGCTTGAAGATGAAAGGCACTGTAAAAATGTCATTATTCCTGTATTATAATGGGCTCTGCATGTACATTCCTCAAGAGGATAACATACTCCCTCCATACAAATGTTTTTCATTTCTTTACAGTCCATCAGTGAGGGTAGCAATTTAATTGATTCTTCTCTGGTGAGTTAGTTTTGTTTGACATTAACATCTTTTCTCTAGGTGTGTGGGTGGGGAAAAGGGATTTAGTTCAGTAATATGTGAGAACTAAATTTTTTTTTATGTGAAAATAGGTGGCACAGACAGAGAGATGCATTAAAGTAGGACATAACATTTTAATTCTTATGAGTAGTGTCCTCTGGAAAGGAATAACTCACTTGTTTGGTTATTTAAAACAACAGGCAATTAAATTGCCGACACTGGGATTTAATCAACTCTGTTGTGGTTTAGACAGTTACCAGTTTTTTGTCTGAAAGACTTTCATAGGAATAGATTTAGAAACAGTGCATACAATCACTTTTATAAACTGCAGCGATCACCTTCCTGTCACAGAATTTTCAGTCAACAAAGTTTATGAAATGGGAGGGCCTGAGCCCTGGAGTGGAAGATCGGAAATCTCATATTCTAATCTTAACTCTGACACTGTCTCCCTTTGTGGCCTTTTGCAAATCATTTAGGGCCACATTCCCCAGTCAACTGACAGCATTAAGTGGCTAGGGCTAGCTGGTGGAGAGTTCCTGTTGCAGAGAGGCACACCAGGGCTTTGTGCCAGATGCACCTCATCCCAGCATAAGGGGAAGAAGTGTAGCATAGGTGGAGCAAAACACTCCCCCCTCCACACACACACACACACACACAAATTACAGCAGACTTTGTGATGCTCTAGCATTTGCTGGGACCAGGCTTCCAAGGATCAGGGAGCCAGAACTAGCTCCTTGCTGCTGCCACTCTCCACTACATGCAACGTATACTAAGATGTAGCAGATCATTAGGGCCTTAGCACTATTTCTCAATTGTCTCATGTACAAAATGGGGTAATAATATTTTTAATAGGGTTGCTGTGGAGCATAATTGTATAGTGCTTTGAAAATGAGGAACACTTTATACTATAAGGGCTCAAACCAAAGCCTGTGATGTCAGTGGAATGACTCTGACTTCATTGGGGTATATAGATCAGGCCTTAAATACTTAGTTTTACTGGGATTGAGAATTCTGTGAAAATTATTATCTGCTTCACTGCTACTCAATATGCTAGATATGTTGAACAAATTGCATCTGTGTTGGCCCAGGTATCAAGTGTGTCATGATATTTTGTATTGGGATTTAAAGAAAAAGTTAGAACAAATATGTTTACTCAGTGTAACTCAAGTCACAAGGTAATGTTTCTTTCTTTTCTTTCTCTTTTACTTAATAGTCCTGAGGAATTCCTCGGCAGTGCAGTGGGTAGCCAATACACTTTTTCCACTTGCAGAGGCCGGTCAAATTTAGTCACCAATAAAACTTACAGTAAGCCTTATAACCCCACTGTGGATTTGGCAACTTCATTTTCTTTCCTGTTAGCTAACGCTCAGATGTTCCTATTTTTAAACATGATTTCCCCAAAACTCCAGATTTCTGAATAAATCGACTGCTCTTTCATGTGTGCATATGAGAGTACTTTAAGCTTTAACAAACTCCACTTCAGGAGTTCACTGATCATGATTATTAGTCAAATTTTAAGCCATAGCCTACAGTAAAGTCATAATTGAGTAAGTGAACATGGTTACAGTGTAATTGTCCCATTTGCAGTGGGGACCATCGCCTAACTGTGTCTCCATTATTGGGTTAATACCCTTGACAAGGAATTGACATAGGAATTTGAGACAAGTATGCCAGTTTTGGTGGTGGTTTTTGGGATGGGGAACTGGAGTGAGATAATACTCATTTCATGTGCACCAAATGTAACAACTTCACTCTGGCCTGCACTGTAAGTAGCCTAGCAGCCTGGATGATTTTATAGCTCATTACTGATAGCCTGAAGTATCCAGTCACATAATGGCAGACAGAATGGTCCAAGATTCTCAGCTGATGCACTGGACTCCTCCATGGAGGCTTCAGAGAACCAGTGGGAGTGGGAAGCAGGCACTGCTCTCTTCTCCAATGCACTGTGTCCACGCCACAAAAAAAGGGCTTATGGAGCTCTGTGGAAGTTGCTAGGGTTTCTCAGGGAACTCTGTATTTCTAGGTGCCATCGTGTTTACAGACCTTCAAGGCTATAGCACTTCCATTAAACAGGCCATCTTCATATGTTAGTGGTTGATGATAATGCATTGGACAAGGTTAAAATATGCTCTCACTCACACACACACACACACAAATTACAGCAGACTTTGTGATGCTCTAGCATTTGCTGGGACTCATATGCATAGTAGCTTAAAGAGTTCCACCAGGAACTTCCTAATGCAAAGAATGTATCAGGTTCACAGGTAAGGAAGGTGCTAAGAAAACAAAGTTAAAGGAACGGCACAACTGAAATAAAAGATTTTAAAAATGCAAATAAGAAGGAAGAACATGAGAAATACTAAACTAAACTCAGGAAGTTGTTTCCAAATGCAATAAAATCCCTGTTATCCAAGACAAGCACACAAAGCAAAAGAGCTAACATATTATCTGAATTAGGTAATGTCCATCATGTATATGTATCACTTAAATAAAAATCTCAGGCCTGATTCTGAGAACACTTACATTGTTGTAAAACTTATGCAACTCCACTGACTTCAGTAGAGTTACTTCTCATTTATTAGAGTTACTTCTGATTGATATTAGAAGACTTGTTTGTCTTCTAATATTTGAACCACTGTTTATCTAAAGAAATTCCATGTCCTCTATTCCCCCAGTCCTCAACCAGGGATCTGAGGCCCCCTCGGGTGTGTGTGTTCGAGCAGGTTTCAGGGGATCTGCCAACCAGAGCTGGTGTTAGACTTGCCGGAGCCCAGGTCAGAAAGCTGAAGCCCTGGCACACAGGGCTGAAGCCTGCAGTCCCGAACCCTGCCATCCAGGGCTAAAGCCAAAGCCTGAGTAACTAAACTTCATGGGGTCCCCTGTGGGTGGGACTCAGGGGGTAACAAGCAGGCCAACTGCCCAAACGCCAGCCCTGGCTTATGCAGAAAAACAGTTGTGGCATACGTGGGCCATGGAGTTTTTAATAGCATGTTAGGTGGAGTGAGGGGCTCAGAAAGTAAAAGGTTGAGAACCCTCTTCCATTCAATAAACAGAGTCCTACTCTTTTATGGTATGATCCAGTACCAAGTGAAGTCAGTTAAATAGATCTCACTTATTTCAATAGGAATAGGATCAGGCCTTTACTGTATAAACAAAACTAAACTGCAAATCAAAATATATTCCTTGCAAAAGTCCCAGAGTGCTTTATGCTTTGAGGTTGTTTAAAAGCTGCAGCCAACATAAAACTTTTAATTTTTTTTCTTTGAAAACTAAAACATTGCAGTGACCAGGCCTCAGCAAGACTATGGTTATTGGGAAGCGAGGCAAAGGCAAACCAATAAAATGAAGATAACCTTAAATTTTAAACTTTATAAAGGAAAAAAAAAAACAGAAATTTGGCAGGAATAAAAAATAATAGAATAATATAAAGAAACATCAAATACTGGCTTAGAAAAATAATAAACTGAAAATTACCATTACAATAAAAGACATCTTTTCAAAAACATATTGTGTCACACTAAGAGGGAATCAACTCTTCTTTTCTCAGGCTGCAAAGGCCAGCTTCACCCTTCCTGTCCCACCTTCACCTTTCTCCAACTTGCGATGCTCCTTTGCTTTGATGCTGTGGTGATGGCACCCTTTCCAGCAGGTCCACCTGCGAATGACAGCTCCTCACCGGAGGGCCACACCTATTCCCAGGCACCCAAACTGTATTCCCTCTGTCAGTGTCCCAACAGTCACTCCCACTGGTGGGCTGGGCTCCTTGCACACTGCCCTTCACAGTCCAGCTTCCTCAACAAATTCCCTTTTTACCCCAGGCAGTCTCTTTTCACCTCCTCCTTCTCTATCTACTTTTCAATTGCCCCCTATAGGCACATTCTGAGCCCCCTCCCGAGTTCGAGCTGCCCTTTTGTTGGTTGTCTTTCTCCTCAGGACAGCATTCTATCCTGGTGCCCCACAGCTGCAGCAGGTGCTAGTGTCAGGGCCAGGGTCACTACACTTTTCATATTTTCATAGATTTTAAGTTGGAAATGGATTTCACACTGAAGGAGCCTGTTTCTGAGTTATTTCTGGAACATTTAAAAAAGTTGAATGTACTACATGGAGGATAGTTAAAAGCAAGTTACAAATATTGGCTGGACTACAATAACTCAAGAGTTTACAAACAGCTCTTTAAGATCAATAGGAAGTGTTATCTGTAAATAGCAAGTGAATATTTTCTAAATGTACTTGCATTAGATAATTCAAATTCTAACACGCATATCTACTCGGTATCCTGGATGACTTCAGAATCAGTGAAGCAAAAATAATTAATTGGAGATGCTCAAAACCAAGAAATCCCTGGAGCAAGTTAAGGTTTATCTAAGTTTTAAAGGAGGACTTGGTAGATTCTGCATCACTGTAGGGGGTGATGACAGTTATTCAGGACACTAAGGGTATGTCTACACTACGAAATTAGGTTGATTTTATAGAAGTTGATCTTTAGAAAACGATTTTATACAATCGATTGTGTATGTCCCCACTAAGCACATTAAGTCAGCAGAGTGCGTCCTCAGTACTGTGGCTAGCATCGACTCTCGGAGCAGTGCACTGTGGGCAGCTATCCCACAGTTCCCGCAGTCTCCGCTGCCCATTGGAATTCTGGGTTAAGCTCCCAATGCCTGATGGGGCAAAAACATTGTTGCGGGTGGTTTTGGATACATGTCATCAGTCTCCCCTCCCTCCCACTTCCCTCCGTGAAAGCAACTGCAGACAATCATTTCGTGCCTTTTTTCCTGGGTTACCCGTGCAGACGCCATAGCACGGCAAGCATGGAGCCCACTCAGCTCACCACTACTGTTGTGAGCATTGTAAACACCTCATGCATTATACTGTGCAGAACCTGGCTAAGAGACCGCAGCACAAGGATGATTGTGAGGAGGACATGGACACAGATGTTCCTGAAAGCACGGGATGTGGCAATTGGGACATCATGGCGGCAATGGGGCTGGTTGATACAGTGAAATGCCGATTCTGGGCCCGGCAACAAGCAGAGACTGGTGGGACCGCATAGTGTTGCAGGTAGGGATGATTCCAAATGGCTGCAAAACTTTCGCATGCGTAAGGCCATTTTCCTGGAACTCTGTGAGTTGCTTTCCCCCATCCTGAAGCACAGGAATACCAAGATGAGAGCTGCCCTGACAGTTGAGAAGTGAGTGGCGATAGCCCGGTGGAAGCTTGCAACGCCTGACTGTTACCGGTCAGTCGGGAATCAATTTGGAGTGGGCAAATCTACTGTGGGGACTGCTGTGATTCAATAGCAATGCAATCACTGACGTTCTGCTATCAAGGGTAGTGACTCTGTGAAATGTGCAGGTCATAATGGATGGCTTTGCTGCAATGGGATTCCCTAACTGTGGTGGGGCGATAGACGGAATGCATATCCCTATCTTGGCACTGGACCACCTTGTCAACCAGTATGTAAACCGCCAGGGGTACTTCTCAATGGTGCTGCAAGCACTGGTGGAACACAAGGGACGTTTCACTGACATCAGCGTGGGATGGCAGGGAAAGGTGCATGACGCTTGCATCTTTAGGAACTCTGGGCTTTTGAACAGCTACAAGAAGGAACTTACTTCCCAGACCAGAAAATTAATGTGGGGGATGTTGAAATGCCAATAGTTATCCTTGGAGACCCAGCCTACCCCTTGCTCCCATGGCAAAGGCTTTCAGAGTACCTCCAGGAGAGCTTCAAGGAGATGTCCCTGGATTCCTGCTCCATCCCCAGACACATTAACAGACTTTTCCAGTAGCTGTGCTGGCCGTGAATGCATCCCAAGTCTTCAGGGCAAATCAAACATTAAATACTATTGCTTTTAAACTGTGTACTGTAGGTACAGAGGTGCCTTCTCTGCTTTCAAGGTCGGGGATCCTCCCTTGGGAGGATATTGGCTCAAGGGTGATGAAAAGGTCCTGGCTGCCGGGGAGAATGGATTCACTGCTTGCCTGCTGCGCATTCTCCTCCTCCTCCTCCTCCTCTTCCTCTTCCTCATCCACAAAATCCTCCTCCCTGTTGCGTGAGACTCCCTCCTTGTAGGTGTCCACGGACAGTGGTGGGGTACTGGTAGGGTCCCCCCCTAAAATGACATGCAGCTGATCATAGAAGCGGCATGTATAGGGCTCTGACCCAGAGTGACCGTTTGCCTCCTTTGTCTTTTGGTAGGCTTGCCTGAGCTCCTTAACTTTCACGCAGCACTGGTGTATGTCCCTGTTGTAGCCTCTGTCCATCATGCCCTGTGCGATTTTGGCATATATATTAGCATTTCTTCTTTTTGATCGGAGTTCTGCCTGCACAGATTCTTCTCCCCATACAGCAATCAGATCCAGTGACTCCCATTTGGTCCATGCTAGAGCTCGTTTGCGATTCTGGGGGGACTGTATGGTCACCTGTGCTGCTGAGCTCGCCACACTGACCAAACAGGAAATGAAATTCAAAATTTCCTGGGGTTTTTCCTGTGTACCTGGCTAGTGCATCGGAGTTGAAAGTGCTGTCCAGAGTGGTCACATTGGAGCACTCTGGGATAGCTTCCAGAGGCCAATAACGTCAAATAGCGTCTGCACTACCCCAAATTCGACCCAGCGAGGTCGATTTTAGCACTACTTCCCTCGTCGGGGGGGAGTACAGAAGTTGATTTTAAGACCCCTTTAGATTGATGGAATTGGGTTGATTGTGTAGGAAAAATAACAAGGCAAGATATGCAGTATATATTTGATACAAAAAAGAATTCATTTATGCAACATAAAGGTTCAGATTTTAAACAAAGAGGCCAGCTAACACTATGTTCTATATCCTTGCACTTAAGAATTTTCATTCCTGGGGCTTTTTGTTACAAGATCACACATACTAACTGGCCAATGAGTCAAATTTTTGGCAGATATGGACTTACTATGTATGGTAGTATACCTTAAGAGAAACATTTTAACTTGGAAAGGAGCAATGAGTCATTATCTAGAAACATAACTTTCTTAAATGTTTAAGAAATGATGTAGATGATACAGCAGAGCAAAAGGATCCAGAAAAAGTTTAAAAGAGAGAAATATTGGTAAATAGTATATAGTCACAGGATACATAAGTCCTGAAGTAAAGCTTGGAGATTTATTTTCAGACATTGATTCTGTGATAGTGTTTTATGAAGATGGCTTCATTCCATTTATACTAAATGACTGTAGATGTAATCTTTTTATCTGGTGGATTTTGGTATATTGGGAAGACTTGTACCCCCTGATAAATATACTCTATTTGCATTTCTGTAGGTATATATTTGTTCAGTCTGTGTTACTATATTTTACATGGTTAATTCCAATTAAGTGTTTTGTGTCCCCTCTCATCCATAAACCTATAATTCTTGCCATCTCACCAGGGCCACTTTTTGGAGGTACTTCTGTATTCTGATATTAAAAATGCCAAGCCATGTTATCCTGGTTTAACAAAGTCTGAGTTATCACAGTTACAACATGAAATCAAGATAATTTGACAATTCAGAAATCTGATTAGCCAACAATGATTCTATTTTGTATAGTCATGATCAAAACTAAATAGAAAATTTTATTATCAGAAAAATAAAATAAGCCAAATCGGAAAAGGTTTTTCCAGAGTTTTGTCTGTGCAGTTGCAACCAGTATTACAAAACAATTTTGCATGACTATTTGGGTTTATAGGGAAACAAGATGTAATTGGGATAACCCAAACTTGGTTAAACTAGGATAATATGGTATGGAATTTACATCATCATGGGACACAGAAGGGTGCATTAAAAAACAAGATAGATTATGCAGACTGGCTTTATGGATGAAGGGCCATGCTATTTCTAAAGAAAGAGGAAAGAAAAAAAAAAAAAAAACAGCAGACTTGGAGGCCATCACATAAAATACAGCAAATCAGTTTGAACAGTGTTGATGCAGACAAAAGCCCTAAGGAAATGTAAAAGCAAAGTTTATGGAAGACTTCTATTACTTTGACCTGCAAAGCAGTGCTTAATTATCAAGAATGGGATTTCTGCCTTGAAGTCAGATACCCGTATAAGTATTTTTAACCTGAAATATCTGTGGGCATGCATTTGCAAAAAGCAATACTATGGATTTATTCAACAATAAAATCAAATAGCGCCGACTGTTTGATTCAAGGGATAGATTCTTTTGCCCATTATTTTCTCCACAGATCACCAGTTCATATCTGACTCAGGTTTGCAATTGCTAGAAACTGTTACAATCTGAAGGCTGTTTGGTGGCCTGCATGAAGTGAACCGGTGATCTAAGTCCTGCTACTGACGGGCAGATGGCCATAGCAATAGTGTAACTGGCACCCTTGTTAACAGTCTCAGCAAAGAGGTCAAGGACCGAATGGGTTTGAAGACTGAATTCTTCCCCCTTAATTGAGGCCCCTTCTCATCAATGTTGAGGCAAACTGACAGGTTCGTGTAGTGAAGCTTACTTGGTTGCTGCCTGTGCTATCTCTCTTTTGTGGATAAAAAGAGAATACTTCAGTTACAGGGCTATTAATCTGATACCATTAAGAAACACAAAACTTTAAAAAATAAAAACATAAGAGAAACTGGAAAAGGATTAAAGAAGAATTAAGATGTGGAAAATATATTGTAGGAGGCATTTTAGGAACTTGAAAAGACCCAAATTATATGTATCAATATAAATCATAACACCCACTACTGTGGCTTGGCAGAAGCATACGCAAACATGCCATCGAAAATAAACAAAGTAAAAAATAATAAAACAGTAAGAAAATCTGGCTGAATAATGAAGGGATTAGATGAATGTAGATATATGGTCTAACAAGAACACTCTGTGGCTCCAAAAAGAGATTTAAAAACGGACTCCCTCCCCTACCCCCCTTTCTTATATGCAGAGAGTGAAGTTGCAAGTGGTAATGAAGAATGCAGACCACATTGCAAGGCCTGTTGTTGATTTTTATTCCACTGACATGTTTTCAGGGAAGGGAACATCTTGCACTTCCCTGGTTGGCTCTAGTTCAGCATCTGTGACATGTTTTAAGGTGCCCTTCTTAAAACAACCAGAGATCATAGTGGTTTGAAAGTTAAATTACTAAAATGAATGTCTGTAATATTTTAGAGTCGGAAAACTACCACTGGAAAATACAGGCTATGTTCCGTTCCATGGAAAGATTACTGTTCTGTAGTCTGGGCATTCTTTTAACAGTTGATTTTATAGGTGGTACTCACTGTATTAAAGTAAGTAGCAAAATACATCAGCAGCAGAAATAAAATGTAGGAGTTGAACAGGAAAATATTATATGAAGTGAGAGTCATTTTACATACTTAGTACACAAATGCTAAAGGAAAGTTCAAGTGTGGCCACATCAGCCCTGACATTCATTAACTTCAAGATCCAATTTAGCACAGCCATCTGTGAGCCAAATTCTGTGTTGTTTTACCTCCTTTGCAACTCTGTTGATTTCAGTGTATGGGATGAGAGTCAGTACAGCTGTCTACAAATGTGAGATGTAATGATTTCAGGCTTTAGAGTGATATTGAGGAAACAGAAGAAAAAATAAATAGCAAATGCAGAAAGAAAGAATAGCCATAAAAATTGTTAAGGTTAGAGACACAATGGACCTCAATTCTTGGGTCTGCTTTGATTGCTTTGACTAAAGCTACCTTTGCTCATGCTCCAGTCCTATACTGAGCATAGCTCAGCCAGCCAAGGGTATCTTGGCCAATATATACTACTTAGCAATATAACCTGAGATGAGAGATACTTTTCTGATAGTTTTAAAAGCAAGATTCACACATTCAGAGTATGTACTTCTTAATTTAACCTCCTTAGGGGAAAATAGAATTACTCAACAAAATAATTTTAAGACCTATGATGTTGTATTACTAGACAAATGTAAATCTGACAGGGTGTACTGTGTAATGGCATTTATAGAGTTATCTATCCCTCTAAATACAGTATGTAGTACTTGTTACCACAGCTTAGAACTTTTCCATTGAAGGTATGGTATAATGCCACCAGAATGATATCCTTTCCCCCCCTGAGCTTACTGAGAACTTACTCAAATGCATGAAGATATGATTTGAGAAGTGTGTGTGTGTGTGTGTGTGTGTGAGAGAGAGAGAGAAAGTTAGTAAGTTACAACAGTGAATAAACATGTGAAACATATGTCTATAAAAGAAAGAGGTAAAGTATGAGGCAAAACCATAAGGAAGCCGACAGGGGACTGCATGGTTCAGATGACTGATAATAGGATATGTAAATCCCACACGACAAGGAGTTAACAGGAGCCCTAGAGCTCAATTAGTTCAATGTGCATAATTAACTTTGTGCACCTTGAGAGCTGTCAGACTCAATTCCTTATCTGACTCAGCTGGAGAGGAGTTGGGGCTTCATAAAGGAAGGAGAAGAGACCCAGCAGAAAAGGGGTCTAGAATTCCTACTGTCTGGGAAAATAATAATAGGGACACCAGAGGAGTAGAACTATCCCTGTGTGGGCACTGAGGTAGGGTCTAGGCCCCAAGCAGGTAGCCTTGTGGGTGAATGTTCTGGAAGAGGAACTGGGTGGAACCCCGAGGGGCTATAAATTCAAGCCTGGAATAGACAGAAGTGACTTAAGTTGTTTTTTTGGGGGGGGGGAGGAGGGAGGTTCTGCAGGGGCAAACCATGGAGGAACCTGGGAACCTGCTCCTCTGAAGTAAGAGTGAGATTGAAGAGGTGCCCAGGAGGCCTGGAAGATGTGGTAGTGATCAGTATTGTGTTTGACATATTAATATCTCAGAAGGGAAGGGGTGAGACTACAGTGACCTGGCTGGAGGTCTGAGTCACTAGAAGAGCCAGATCATAACAGCACCTGAACAGCTGCCAGAAGGAGGTAACTGGGGTGAAGGTCTTTCAATGCTGTGTCCAAGTATGAGATGATACGTCAACTGGGGAGTCACTCTTCTACAAGAATACAGTCGTTCAGCAATAGATCACTGATTTAAATACACGCCATGTTGTAGTGACCCAGAATTGTTACTGCTTGTGAGGCTAGTGATTGATTTGGCGTAAGCATTTTTAAATAGAAATTCTATAAATTAAATATAATTAATATTAGCTTTGCTGTAGTACTATAGACATTAATTTCAATTGTCCAATTCACTGATTGAACTAAAATTAATTAACCTGATTAAATCAGTCTCTAGATAGTAATATCAATTTAAGAAACTGGTATTTAAGTTGGAACACATGAAAAAATCTTATGTATTTCTAATTTTATCTTGTTTTCATAACCAGATTGTTTTTAACTAAGTGGAATAGTTGCTATATTTCTAATAAAAATCTTTAGATACAGTGTGGAGAGATCATCTTAGTGCTATTGGTTTCCTAGTGAGGGGAAAGGCTTATTGATTTGTAGTATGGTGACTAGTCATATAGAGTGACAATACTGTTGTAGCATTCTGGGAGAAGATTAGGCTATGAAATGTAGGCCATTTCAGCCCATTCATCCATTAAGGCGACATAACATTCTGCTTTGTCAACTGTTCTACTGGACATCCAAGAAGACTCAAAGAATGCCCAGGAAAAGCATTTTGATGCTATGACCTCTTTGAAGTGCAATGTGTGTTGCAACCCAAGGCTCCTCAGGAAAAAGGAGACTCTGAAGCAGGAAGTGAAATTTAAAAAAAATCACATTTCTTTTGAAACCAGTGGCTCTTGTTTTTCCTGGAAAAGTAAAGGATGTTCTTTTGTGCTATAGTCATGTAGGAGATACATTCTGAAGTCTAGCATGGTTAGAATCACTGGTGTAGTCTCAAACTTTTGTACTGGTGACCACTTTCACATAGCAAGCCTCTGAGTGTGACCCCCCCCCTTATAAATTAAAAACACTTTTTTATATATTTAACACCATTATAAATGCTGGATGCAAAGTGGGATTTGGGGTGGAGGCTGACAGCTCGTGACCCCCCCCATGTAATAACCTCGTGACCTCGAGGTCCTCACCCCCAGTTTGAGAACCCTTGGATTACACAGTATGTTGCTCGGCTGTTTGTGCCATTTCCTATTTGAGCCTCTTTTGGGTAACTAGACTCAGAACAGTTATGCTTTTGGGTTTACATAGAACTTCTTGTCGGAGGACCTCCAAGTTCTACACTATAGTTGACTAGAAGGTTATCTCAATTTTACTGCGAGGAGCTTATCAATTTACTCAACAGCAAAGAAATGGCGGAGCTGGGAATATTTAGATACACATTTTAAAAAGAGGGTAATTCAATATGTTAGGCAAACACATAATTCACTTTTCCTAATTACCCCAAATGCTGTGATTACTCAGATATGAAGGGTAAGTATTCATACCCTAACAAGTGTCTGATTTCTGCTTGCTAATACATTATTGTATGACTTTACATGTACCAAAGTTAATAACTAAGCAGCCTTGCTAGAAAGACTGGATACCTATAATTCACAAACTCCTTTTCCATTCCATGACTAGCCCAAGAATGCCCTCGTTTCCATATTCTTCTGTGAGCACTTTTCTCTAATCTACGACTGGCTTCCTTAACTTTGATAATATTCCTATCCGGGACTCTCGGGGCTGCAATCTCTAAGCCCAGTGAGCTGCTTTGTTGAGATCTTCACATTTTGGGGCATGCCTGGTCATAGATGTTTCTGTTTATGCTCTGCGTATCCAACCACAGGGAGATCTCTGAAACTTTTGAGGTTGAAATAGAATAACCAAACTAGGAAAGAGATTGACAGATCTGCTGAACTTGTGAGGAGCATTTTCTTAAAAGGAGACATGGTAGGCTCTGTAGGGAAGGGTCATACATTTGAGAGAGAGGCTTAGGATCAGAAGTGAGAACTTCTTCCTTTATCTGACCAACAAATCCTCTCCTGACCCCCTAATAAAGTTGTTATTTGAACTGACTGAATACTTCAACATTTGGATTCAGCTTGAGAAGAAGGTTGATGTTTAGGATCTTTTCCAAACTAGTTTGTTCATCGGAACTGAAGAAGTGAAGCAAGTTTTCATCATTAAGCTAACATCGAAGTTGAGGAAGTGCTTACATAACTACTTTAGGGTGAATGGAAATATATCCAACAGCACAATTGCCTTTGTGGCCAGGCCCTGGTTCCAGTACTCTGCAAGTCAGTGAAGCCTTAGTCAAAGAAACTGAAAACCCTCTTCAAGAGTCTTTCCTAGTTAGATCCTTTCTGGAAAGACTCAGCTTAAAGGGATTAACTAGCACCCTGTCATGAGGAGAAAGGGACAATCCTCACCACCACTGAAATACCTATCTACCTCCTTTTCTCTGCAAGAAGTTCTGTCTATGCTGGTTTCCCTTCCTCCCAAAGGGAGGGCAGTGTGGTAAAGGCTGCTGTCTTCAGCTCTCCCTCCCAATCACTACACAAGGAGACCCTCCACTTCATTTTTTCTTTCCTAGCCAGAATGCAGGGGAAAATAGAATAGCCCTTGCAAGGTCCCTCTCCCCTCACTCCTCCTAGCACAGTGTCTGAACAGAGTGGTGGCTGGCAGAACAAGGAATTCGTTTTGCAGGCATAAGTAATCACAGAGAAGTTTGGCTGCCTCTGGGGACATGGACTCCTTTCAGATAAATGTATTCCCTTGTCTCTGTTCTCTTCACTATGCCATATCTGATCACCCAATGATGCAACTTCAGCACATCAACACTCATGACTACATATAAGCAGTAGTAGGATGAGCTGCTCCTCCTATTTGAACTACTCCAACCACTGCCTGTGAATGCAATAGAAAAACTAAACAGATGTAACAGTTCAAGCCAACATGCTGTGAAGTGCAGTGATAAAAATAGCTTACTGCCAGGATTATGAATCTCAAACATATGCAGTGCTATTTGATCTGTTTCTTTGGATTGCCTGTAGTTTTGCATAATATAGAATACATCTGGATTTAACTTGAATTAGAAATTGTAACCATACTACTACCAAATGTATACTTTAGGAGCTATATTCAATTAAAAACTGAATAAAAGAAAATTAGACCCTTATCCAGGTGGACCAGCCCAGCCTCCTTGAAATACACTTAACTGTGGGAGACAGGTTGATAAAAGATGTTTTCTTGAGTCATAGTACAAGTGATTGTGATAGCTTGTGGAATATTATAGTGTTAATAGGCAGGTTGTCTTCAAGGGATAAGAACCATACCAACAGTTCTTTAAAAAAAAAAAAAGAAATCTAGTAATAAAGGAGAGATAAACTAAGATGGCTTTTATTGCCTTTAGTGAAAAATCCAATCCTATCACCATCTCCAGTTGTTCTGGTCCAATGTCTGACTTATATTAAATACACCTAATACTACTGAGAACTAAAATTTCCAGTCTATCAGCACAGACCTGTGGTGTGTCCTGCAAGTATCATATCAAATGTGTTCCAGAGCAGTGAATTCTCAGGATTATTCACAACAGCTTGGCTAGTGTTTGGTTTGCAGTATGGGGAAAACTTGCTCTGTCAGTCCCTATGCTGTACCTGGTCTGTGGCTGTACAGGCAACTTCAGTCTCTGAGGCTAAGATGAAACTTTTCATCGACTGCAGAAGGTAGGCGAGGTAATAGTTTTTATTGGACCAACTTCTGTTGGTAAAAGAGACAAACTACACTGAGATCTTCTTCAGGTCTGGGATACCTTTCATTAGCACATAACACACCAAAAAATGTAAAGGAAAACATAGTATTAATGAAAACCAAACTAACAGCTGAAGATTCCTGTTCACCTATTCTCTTCTGAATGCCAGTATGAATTGCCTAAAATCTCTCAAAAATATAGTCCTGCAAATGTTTCCACAGGGCCTTCCCCTTAGTGTCTGCAAATGATGCATTATGCATTATGTATTCAAATAGTAAGCAAATACATACAAAATAAGGACCTCAGAATTCTTCTTTTTGCCTATAGAAGACTGGAATCTATGCTGTAGGCTAAGAAATGGATGGGCTGTTGTCATGAAAATATTGGTAACTAGGGGGAAACCAAAATATTGGAACAGAAAATAATCAAACATAATCTAGCATTCAGTTGTATCCCCTACTCTTCTCCCAGTGGGAATATGTGTCTGTTTAAAGTTTGAACTAAAAATACAGCTTGTGGGTTTTTTAAGATGGAGAGAAGGTTTAAAATAGACAGTGCTAGCGATATGAAACTTTTGTCATAACTAGTAGAATTAATGTCTATGGGGAACTTTACCCCACCCCGCCTCCCGATGAAAATAGTAATTGCATTATTTCCACAAATCAAAAAATACGCCAACACAACACATACTGAGACACTTGTTCAAAAAGTCCATGTGAAATAAGATGAATCGTATTTTGGCCACTGAGCTATCCCTCCCCCCCCCCCGGGGGGGCTCCTTGAGCTGCTGGGGGACCTAACCAATTGTTTAGCCTGTTCCTGCCTAGCACCACTACTGCCAATCCACCTTTCTCCCTCATGAAAAATGGGAGGCACCTCCATGTTCCTCCCTCTGGCTCTCCTGCATTACCTTACCTGGGAAGGGGAAGAAGAAGAGATCTACTGCAGTTGTCCTTCAGTGTGTGAAGGGGTGAAAACCCCCTGGACCTGCCCCCCCCCTCGTGTGTAAAGAATCTTTACAGCTGCAGGAGGAGTTGCGGTGCGCTGGGGAACAAGAGACAGGTGAGGATGGGGGACAGCACTAATGGATGGCTGGTAGTAAAATTGATGTGGGGCTAGTGCTAGTGGGAGGGAGAGAGACAGCTTATTGATGAAGGGACACCCAACTGATGTGGGGTTGGGGAGTGCCTAATTAACTGATAGGTTGGGAGGTGGGCAGATATGGGTCAGGGGAGCAATGCATTAATGAATGAGACTGTTTGGGTATTGGGAGAAGTTGAGTGTTCCCTGCACTATCAGCAGCATGTTATGCAAATTTGAGTAAATTGATTGGGCTGGGTCTTGTAACAAGACTGCAGTACAGGCTAAAATCACATTTACTATACATTTGTGAGCACTGATAACACTGTAATTGTCACACACACTGGGGTATGCATAGGGAGTTAAAAAATCAGAAGGCAGACCAGAAAACAAACTATAACCCTTTTAAGGAGTTCTGACTCATGATTTTAACTATTGGGGTTGCAGTCCTACTGGGCCCAGGCCTGTCCTTAACAGGATGTTTCAACCTGTGACAACATGCTTAAATCTAAGCATGTGAATAATCACATTGACATAATTGGAACTACTTGGATATTTAAAATTATTCATGCTAAACTGAAGCAGGGCCTAGGTAAATACACTGCATGCTTGTTCTCATTAACACCTGGCACTTGAACCGAGATATTGAAAGGGAGGGTAGTTGATTCCTGAATTTATGTAATCTTTATTTTGTGTTGGAAAGCCTCAAAGGGCATGTGATAGAATGGCTGCAGGACTCGAGTATCAGGGGGTAGCCGTGTTAGTCTGTATCTACAAAAATAACAAGGAGTCTGGTGGCACCTTAAAGACTAACAGATTTATTTGGGCATAAGCTTTCGTGCGTAAAAACCTCACTTCTTCGGATGCATACTGAGAACTAAAATTTCCAGTCTATCAGCACAGACCTGTGGTGTGTCCTGCAAGTATCATATCAAATGTGTTCCAGAACAGTGAATTCTCGTGCTATAAAAGTTGTTCTAGAGCATGTTCAAGAATATCTACATACAAATAAATAAGACTGGTGATACCAGACACCTCTGTGTTCTTGGGGAAACAGGGTGCAGTATCCAGCCTGACTCATGAAAGACACCCCCCACCCCAGCCTCTGCTTAAACCAAAACCCATCAGAGGAAGAAAACTTGCAGAGAGCAGTGAAGGGCGTTGGCAGACACACCTAGATTCCTCCTGACAAGGGTGACAAGATTAAGACATCTCCATTAGCATACAGAATGGAGAGCAGAGACAATTCCCCTAGCCTCATCTGCATGAAAGATGGAACAGGAAGACATCTCAATTTACATAAAGAATGGAGAACAGAGAACCACACTGAATTCTGGGACCAGAAAAAGCAGGGAAGCACTGCACCATGGGAATCTCTGCTCCAGATGCTAATGAACCTATGTCTGCACACACCCAGCTCAACAATTATCAGACCAATTCTAGTAATGAATCCTTAATTGATATCCAAATACTGAAGCAGCCTAGTTGCATTGTGAGCTCCCTGGAAGAAA
>NC_048305.1:56305949-56428246 GCF_013100865.1 Trachemys scripta elegans
CATTGTATTTTCTCTACAAAAATCCCTACTCACCACCTAGTCAGGGTTCTGATGCTTAGATCCACACTATGCATCAGTTCCACCGGAACTCCATCTCCTGACTGATCATGCTGGGGGCTCTGCCTGTCTCCAGCATTCAGAACCCTCAACTACCACCATCACCTGGGAACCCCGACCAGTTCAAGCCTCATGGAGTGGGTGAGACCCCCCCTCTTTCTCTCTCTCTCTGTTTTCCTTTCTACCTTAGGTATTAACCTTTAATCATGTATGTTATGTTGGTTTAGTCTTCCTTGTATAGTTATTACTATTATTCAATAAATAACTTCTATGGTTAAGTTGGTTGCTTCTCTCTCTCTTGCTGACCTTTACTCGTTTGTGTTTTTAGCTTCCCCCATTCACTCTACAGCAACGCTTCTTTTACCTAAGCTAAAGATCCCTGCAGCGCCCAAAATACTGTGGGGTTTGCTCATCGAGTAGGTTACTGCCAGTACAATTGTGTTGGGGGAGTGGGGATAGGGACGTGCTGAATCTGGGACGCATAAGGGTAACAGCTTGAAAGTGCTGCTTGACCCAGTCCATGGAGCCCAGGGGCATATAAGGAGAGACAGCTTGAAAGTGCTGCTTCCTCCAGCCCAGTGAGTCCAGAGACATATAAGGGGTCAGCTTGACAGTGCTGATTGACCCGGTCTGCTCAGACTTGCTCTGTTAATGTACGTGTGGGTGTTCATCCGGTTCTGGGGTGGGAGTAACGCAGCCCTAGGGACCCTATATCCTGCAAGATAGCTCCATTGGGAGGGGACTTGCAGAAGGGAGAAGTAGAGCTCCATATGTAAACACAAGTGACACAAGCAGTACATTGACAGGATTACAGAACCCCCTTCCCCAGAGGAGTAACCCGAATAAATGAGCATAACCCAAAGTAATGGGCAAATCTGGTAACACTGGGATAGAATATTGTGTCAGTTTATCTCTCCACAAGGTTATAATTCATTTTTCAAGTCCGAATCTTCTCTGACACTTCAGAGTACAGGAAAAAAAATGGCTGAGCTATAGGGTACATCTACATTGCAGTTAAAAACCTGTGGCTGGCCCATGTCAGCTGACTCAGGGTCACGGGGCTTGGGCTGCAGGGCTGTTTACTACAAGGTACACTTCTGGGCTTGGGCTGGAGCCTAAGCTCTAGGACCCTGGAAGGTGGGTGGGTCCCAGAACTGGGGCTGCAGTCCAAACCCAAAAGTCTACTGCAATTAAACAGTCTTGCAGCCCGAGTCAGTTGGCACAGGTTAGCCACTTGTTTTTAATTGCAGTATAGATGAACCCTGTGAGATCATGTGGGAAAGAGTGAGCAATGAGACCTTTAAAATTCTGAAGAATTGTAGAAACTATAAATCTTTTATACTATGGGTTGGCCAACCTACAGCACAATTGCTGAACAGTTTTCATTAAACCTCTTGTAAATTCTTTGTCTCCCTTGCATACCCCTCCCGCTCCTTCCCTGCCTCCCCCATGACTACATCCCTTCATATTTTCTCTGACAGGCCCAGGGCTACTGCTGTTTAGTTGCTGTGGGCACAGTTTCCATAAGGGAGATTACACATTTCTCATCAAAATATTCAGTATAATACGGCAAACAAAATTGCTTTAACATTGTGATCAGGAGAGGGAAAAAATGTGCTTCTCTTTCTGTTACAAAGATATAGCTGTCACAATATAAACAGCACTGAAGCTGGTTAGCCAAATCCTGCAAAAAACAATCTCAAACCAAACAATGGTCCAGATCATTCCTTTGATCTGTGTGTTGAAGGGACTCTCAGGGTGTGTTGATCTTCCTCTTTCCACGTGGATAGAGGAAGAGCCACAGAACCATCCTGGCTCCATGCAGAGCCTACCGCTGCAGAACCATCATGACTCCATGTAGAAGCTCCCAGATTGTTCTCTTTGTAATGGAAACAGTGCACTTTGTGGAACGGACCAAAGCATTTCTGGAGACAAGGCTAGTCACAGAGGGGGACCGGCAATGACAACCAGACTCCTGCTCTATGATATTTCAGAGCTGTAATATTTGCTCGTGGTCAAGGTGAGGGGCTAAGTCTCATACTCTTCCAGTGGTAGAAAGGCAGATTGATAAATGCCCACTGTGTGATTGCACTCATACTTACTAGTATAAAAATTGGAGTGGGATTATCATATTGGAAGTATTCAGCTTCCCTTTTGAGCTGTGTTCCTGTTAGAGGGATGATGGGAAGTGAAAGATTCTTACATTTGTGGTAATAAAGCAAATCAGGTAAAAGAGCATTAGAATGTTATATAAATTGCAAATAAAATGTATGAAAATCCTATGTAAAATGAGCATATAAATTGAGTTCACAATTTACAGTTAGATTGCCAGGGATTAGAGGTATTCTAACATCCCTAATTCTAAGAGTTAATATTAGTACATGCAGAGATTTTACAGGTTTCAGAGTAACAGCCGAAGAAGTGGGCTGTAGTCCACGAAAGCTTATGCTCTAATAAATTTGTTAGTCTCTAAGGTGCCACAAGTACTCCTGTTCTTCTTTTTAGAGATTTTACAGGTATATTAGATTTTGTTTTTCTTCAGCATGCAGTGATAAATATATATAGGTTCGAGAAGAGGAGGAGAGATTTGGTTTTTTTAAGAGATTCTCGTAA
This sequence comes from Trachemys scripta elegans, assembly GCF_013100865.1. Taxonomy (NCBI): domain Eukaryota; kingdom Metazoa; phylum Chordata; order Testudines; family Emydidae; genus Trachemys; species Trachemys scripta. The sequence continues at coordinate 56,308,620 of NC_048305.1, forward strand.
ATTTAATACAAAGCTACAAAGAAATTATATATATTAAAAAGAGAAGGGTGGAAAAACAGGATGAGCATGAAAGAGAAAGCAACAGAGAATCAGAAAGATCCAAACGTAGGAAGCTGAACACAGAACAGCAAAATATTTACATGCATCAGATTCCACTGCGTACAGTCATTTTAATTTCGTTTTCATCCTATGGTATGGAAAGAGCTTTCTCAGTCGTTCGTATTTATCCTTTAAAAATACTTAGCTGTGTCATTCAGCTAGAAGCCTGTTGTTTAATTGGTGTGATGGGCTGAACCCTCTGGGGTGTCACCTGTTGGGACGCCACTGAGTCAGACTATTCTGCCAGCCTGGGTCCCCTTTACCTGGCCTTGCTGGGTTAGGCTCCCCAGCCAAGCACACAGGGCCACACCACCTGCGCAGAGAGACAGAGATCTGCTCTGGGAAGGATCAGCTTAAGGGACTCACCCAGATGTCCACCCCCGGTTGTAGTACAAACCCAAAATTATATGAAGTATATAAGTATGAGTCCTTTGTTTCCCTTACAGTGAAAAGTTACAAGAAGTCCCAGTTAATGTTTTAGTATCAGGTGACAAGACCACCTGACTCTGTAGGATTACAGCGTCCATGAGTCAGGGGCAGTCTGGAGCATCCACAGGAAGGCCAACATTTTCACAGTCTATTGTCCTTGTTGATGGGTCATCCGCCCTGTCTGGCTTTTCCATTGTTGTACCTGAAGTGTTAGCAGTGGGCATCACCCGAAGTACACCTCTACCCCGATATAACGCAACCCGATATAACATGAATTCGGATATAACGTGGTAAAGCAGCGCTCCGGGGGCGGGGCTGCGCACTCCGGTGTATCAAAGCAAGTTCGATATAACATGGTTTCACCTATAACGCAGTAAGATTTTTTGGCTCCCGAGGACAGCGTTATATCGGGGTAGAGGTGTAGCATAGTTGAGATACAGATACATAGTCAATATTCCTAATTTCAGATACAGAAATGATAGATGCATACAAATAGAATACTCGCATTCAGTAAATCATAACCTTTCCAATGATATCTCACATGAGCCAGCTTGCTTAAAGTATATCTCAGTTTTGTCATATTCATATCATAAACATATTTTCATAAAGAATATGGAATGACATGTCACAATTGGGTCCAGTCAGTTCTCTACTTTCTACCAAGAAAAAGATTATAAATGTAAAACTAAACAAAAAAGCATGGGGCGTGGGGAAGGGATGGGGAAAGAAAGGGAGGAACAGGAAAAAATCCCACAGGATTTGATCAGTGTCAGACTGTTAACACTTAGTTGATGACAACTCTAGGGATTAATCCCTAATCTGGTTAAATCGTTTTTAGCCAGAATAAAAAACTAGCAAACCATCTGGTGGAAAGAGCAGTATATGACTAAAAGGAAATACTGTCTGAGTAATACAGGGAAATATAAATCTATTTGCAGTAATTTGGGTATCTGCGCAGTTTCCTAAATCTCCAGCTCCTGTAAAGTGCAATATAATAGAAATGGAATATTTATCTCACAATTGTTTAACTAATTGCTATTGTAAAGCATTATATATCTGGCCTGGAGTTGGTAGTGACTATATTCCTGCACTGTGCATTTCTTATAATTCTAACACATTGTAGACATAACCAAATAATTAAAAAGAATATGCCCTATAGCAGGGAACAATTCTGCACTGGCAGGGAGATGGACTATATGGTCTAACAGGTTTGTGTCATTTTCAAATTACATAATTCTATTACTTTAGGATTGGTGGCAGTTTCAGATTTGCTCTGCTCTAAATTTTCTCCATTTCCAAATTCATTCATCTGGGAGAATCACTGTTCATCTCGATGAACACTTTTACTCTTTTATAGATGCAGAGCTGTGCTGAGCATGTGTGATCACAAAAGCAAAATACAACCGATTTAAATTCAGGATCACAACCCATGGATTGGTGGCTTACAAATGCAAGATGATTGACTGGCCTCATAAACTACTCTCCTGGAAGTGGAATGTCTGTCTGTGGAGAAGGGTAGACCACTGTAATTGGATCATTTCCAACGTGATGGGTATACTTGAGAATAAGACTGTGCCCATCCTGGAGTATTTTGCCACTGGGATAGCTACACTGATATGGTTTGCTGTGCTGGTGCAAGTCACAATTGACACTGGTGCCTCATGACTATAATAGGAGATTGCATCAGTGTACCTAAGCTAGTGTAACTACACCAGTACAAAATGTCCCAGTGCAGATGACCTTGAGATATACTCTAGTTCTGGCAGTGGGCAATGTCAGAGTGTGTTAGAAAATTACTTAAATACAATTAAAAATATGGGGCCATAATTATATGTTTGATTTTGTGCAGGTGGGCTGGAATGGTGAGAGAGGTTGCAATGAGTCTTTTCCTACCCCAACCCACCAGTGCCAGAGGCAGGCAGAATTCTGCCATTTATGCTCCCTATGCACACGGTAGAGCCAGGAGAGGATGTCTGGCAGTACTCATTAATCTCAAGGGGACATAGCTGACTGAGTTAGGACTATTTGACCATCCACTTGATCTTCCTGCAAATGCAAAGAGAAATCTCACTAGGCCCCTGTGAGAATTGAATACACAGCCCCTGGTTTACAAGATGGGTGCTTTAACCTCTGAATTATGCAACCATTATAATTTGCTTACTCTGTCTCTTCAAAAGTATTGGTAGTGACTGTTCATATAGTCCATCACGGATGAAGGTTCCAACCACTGGCACTATATATACGTATTTATTCCCTTCTATTCCAGTCTTTGTTTCCCTTTTAAAATCTAGAACCTCTCACTTTTTTTATGACTGATATTTTATTATGTTTTGTGATATTGTATATGTTTATAACAGGGTAGCTGGTTCATTAAATAAAACTGGGCTCAGCATTCCTGTTCCACTCCAGGTGCTCACAGTTGGGCCAATTAAGGGGGTGGGGTAGCACCTGTGGGAGTCAGAAGTCAGAGTAGACTGAGTTGGGAGAAGCCAGGAGATGAGAGATGCTAGAGACAGTGGTTTCTGGGGAAGGCTAAAAGTAGGAGAGCAGCAAGAGGGATTTGCTGGCTGGCATCTCCAAACCAGAGGGCTGGAGACAGAAGGAGCAGTGGAGGGGGATTCATGTTGGCTCTAAACTAGAGCAAAGGGACAGAGAGAGATGAAATAAGGGGGAGCAGTGGAGGGGACTACCAGCTGATGTCTCTTTGTTGGAGAGCTGGACCCTGAGGAACAGTAAGAGGGCCAGGAGGAATGAGGGATGCTCCCAAGAGAGAGGCTATGGGAGTTCCCACTGGGAAGAGCAGGTTTGTACCCCAGAAGGGACGGCTGGGCTGGCTGTCCTGACAGAGGGACAAAAGTGGACAAAGAGTGTCTGGGTGTAGTAGAAGATGCTGGAATGTGTTATGTCAGTGTCCAAGATGATGTGTAACTTTTAAGGACAACTTGCATGGAGATGATATGCACTATATTCTGAGATTCTTGTTATGGACTACTTTCATTATCTAAATAGACAAGAGGATAAGCTGGCATGGAGTTACTGGTTTCCCAAGAGGGAAAATCAGGTGAGGGGCCACTTGCAGGGTAGCCCCAAGGCTGTGAGGGGTCACCAAGGGTATGAGGGGGGAAGCTATGCATTCACAAGGTTGCTGTTCCGTTGCACAGTAATACTAGCTTCCTGATTATGACTATGAACATGCCTTTTATATACTCAGAAACTTTCACCTTAATGATTCCCAAATGTAGCAAAATAAGGACTTTACAAATGTAGCAAATAGATGTATATAATTTGTAAAGCAATTTGCTATGATGGTCTATACAAGTACCTTGTTAGACATTGCCCCATTGCTATATCCTGTCACTACATGATGAAACTTTCACATCCCCTTTTCTCTGAATGTGCAAAAAATTCTTTGGAAAGTCTCTCAGGGCCAAATCATATTATAAATTATAGTGGGAGAGTTCTCTGTCCTTTAGGTCTTACCTAGTAGTGGAATCTCGCTGCTTTCTACAGCAGGGAAAGTTCTTGCACGGGTTCTGTTGAACCGATTGATCACTCACCTGGAGAAGGGCTTACTGCCAGAATCACAGTGTGGCTTCCGCAAGGGACGTGGGACTATTGAAATGATCTTCACTGTGCGTCAGCTATAGGAGAAATGTCAAGAGCAGAATCGTGAACTCTACACAACTTTTGTGGACCTCACGAAAGCATTTGACTCTGTCAGTCACCAGGGCCTGTGGAGGATCATGTCGAAATCTGGCTGTCCAGACAGTTTTATACGAATGGTACGTCAATTTCATCACGGTATGATGGCTCGTGTCCTGGATGACGGTGAAACATCTGAGGCCTTCCCAGTCACCAACGTCGTCAAGCAAGGGTGTGTTTTAGCACCCACTTTATTCAACATGATATTCTCTGCCACTTTGACTGATGCCTTTCAACACTGCACTGAAGGAGTAGGCCTGAAGAATAGAACTGACGGGAAACTATTTAATCTGAGGCGACTGCGTGCCATCACCAAGGTGAAGGAAACTGTACTTCGAGACTTTCTCTTTGCTGATGATTGTGCTCTGAATGCTAGTACAGTGCCAGAAATGCAAGCCAGTATGGACAAGTTTTCAACTGCATGCAACAACTTCGGTCTCACCATTAACATCAAGAAGACTGAGGTCATGCACCAGCCAGCTCCCCAGGCTTCGTACTCAGAACCGTCCATCACTGTAAATGGACAGAGACTTCAGACAGTGGACCACTTCATGTACCTGGGCAGTACCCTTTCCCGATCAGTGTCAATCGATGATGAAATAAACTGCAGAATTGCTAAAGCCAGCTCTGCATTTGGCTGATTGCGCTCCAATGTTTGGGAACGTCAAGGGCTCAGCCTACCAACGACGCTGAAGGTCTACCGAGTAGTGGTGCTTCCAACTCTGCTGTACGCCTGCGAGATGTGGACTGTCTATCGGAGTCATGCATGAAGGCTCAATCACTTCCACATTTCCTGTCTGCGATAGCTTCTAAAAATCAGATGGCAGGACAAAGTGCCCGATACTGATGTCCTTATTGGAGCCAATCTGCCGTCAGTTTACACATTGCTGATGAGAGCCCAGACCAGGTGGGCCGGACATGTTGTGACAATGTCAGATGAACGCATTCCTAAACAGCTCTTCTACGGAGAACTCACTCAGGGAAAGTGTTCCCATGGAGGACAAAAGAAGCGGTACAAGGACACGCTGAAGACCTCTTTGAAGTCCTTTGAGATAAACACCGCCACATGGGAAACCTTCGCACTGAACCGTTCAGCATGGCACAGCCTCATTCACACAGGCAGTAATACCTCTGAGGCGAGGCATATTGCTAAGGCTGAAAAAAAGCGTGAGCTGCGCAAGTCCAGAGCTGCTCGTACACCATCGACAGTGCCATTATATGTCTGCCCGACGTGTGACAGGATGTTCCATGCCTGAATTGGACTGATCAGTCATCTCCGGATGCACAGAGCCCGGTCATTGAAAGAATGAGTTGTTGAGGTCTTCATCGATAATGATGGGCAAACATCACAGTAGTAGCATTGAACCTGCTCTGAGCAGGGTTAGGTGGCACGGTGGTAAAAAACCCTGCCTTACAGACCTGAATCAATGGTAGTGTAATGGGTCAGAGACTTCCTGAAAAATGCTAGTGTAGACACAGCCTTATACCTACACAACTGGCTTCTGAGTATTGTCTTGTATGAATAAATAGACCTGAGCTGCAAAGTTTGGACCCAGTTGCAAACTTTCTCAAAGTTCAAGTGGGCTAGTTATCATCCAGTGATTTGGGCAAGTCCTTTATAGAAATAAGGGTAAATCATGATGTTTACATGCAGATCTGAGCTTTCTGACAATTTGGAAACAGGGGTATCCAGCTCTCCTATAACTGGAAAGGTGTACAGGTAGGCTGGTGGGCAATATGTTTTACAACAGGTAATACATTCTCCTCTTCTTCCTTAGAGATAGCAAGGCAGTGAGTAAGTACTTGTGTTATAGAAAAGCAGTAGAATATTCAAAACTAAATTAAAATTGTCTGATAATGGCTTCCTAAATGATCAGAGTCACTAAAAAAATATTTTCTTCCTAAATTTAGTCTGTATTTTGACCACTGTCTTAATGTTCAAAACATTTTTTTCTTGAAACAAAAATGTTGAAACTAAGGGAGGTTGAAACCTGCAATTTCTTCCACGTTGGTTTGAATAGTATGACAGTGATGTGTCAGTCTGAGGACATGCTATGCCTAATAAATCATCCTGGCAGAAAAGCTGTTGTCTGAGTGTGCAGAATGAGTAATAAGGATGAATCATCACACTTCCACCTACAGTGAGTCCAGAAAGAAGAAAAAAATACTGGAAAACTGAATGATGAGAAAGCACAATAATGGTTATCAGATGGTAAATAATAGCCTACAGAAAGATCCACAATAATATTAAAAAATGATCATCCATAAATTAATTGTCATGCTTCAATCACCTCAGCAAGAGGTGGGAGAGTACAGTAACTCCTCAGTTAAAGTCGTCCCGGTTAACGTTGTTACATTGCTGATCAATTAGATAACATGCTTGTTTAAAGTTGCACAATGCTCCCTTATAACGTTGTTTGGCAGCTGCCTGCTTTGTCTACTGGTTACAGAAAGGGCAGCCCATTAGAGCTAGTTGGTGGTGGCTTGGAACCAGGATGGATTGGCAGCCCCCCTATCAGCTCCCAACTCCCCCAAGTTCCCTGTGTGGCAGCCGCCCAGCAGGCTATCAATTGCCGGGCAGTTCAGCTGTCCCTTACCCCACTGCCATGTGCTGCTCCTGCCCTCTGCCTTGGAACTGCTCCCGAGAGCCTCCTGCTTGCTGTGCAAAGGAGGGGGGAAGAGGGGTGCTAATGTCAGGGTGTCCCCCGCTCCTGCCCCCCACTCATTTACCCCATCTCCGCAGAGCAGGGGGAGGACACGACAGGGCTCAGGACGGAGAGAGCTTGCTGGCAGCAGCTGTTGTCTCAACTTGCTGATCTACTTAAAAAGGGCAGTGTACTTAGAGTGGGGTCAGCATACTTAAGGGGACAAAGCGCGTCTCTCTCAATCTCTCACATACGGTGTGTGTCTCTGTCTATACTCCCTCCATTCGTGCTGCCTTCTAGAGTGTGAGGCTACATTAACAGCAATATGTTAACCCTTGAGGGCTCAGCCGAGTGCTAGTTCATCATTTAGCAGTAAGGCATTCCCTGGGAAATATCCCACCCTCTTCAACCTTCTGACTTCACCACCACAACCAAGCTTCACAATCCATTGCTGTGTACAGTATTAAATTGTTTGTTTAAAACTTGTACTCTGTATGTGTGTGTGTGTATGTATGTATATGACTTTTGTCTGGTGAAAAAAATTTCCCTGGAACCTAAGCGTGCCTCCCCCCTCCCATTTACATTACTTCTTATGGGGAAATTGGATTCGCTTAACATCGTTTCGCTTAAAGTAACATTTTTCAGGAACATAACTACAACGTTAAGCAAGGAGTTACTGTAGATATAAATAAAATGTTGCTGACTATTGTGTGGAAATGCTTCAATGGACTTTAACATTATTTCACATTACTAGATTTGAAGCTGTCCATTATCCTGTATCTGTTAAGTACTTTTAAGAGTTTATTCTAAAGCTAAAGACCAGGCTGTACTATTTTTTTTAATTTATTTATTTAAACCCTGATCCTGCATACGTATGGTAGTAAAGCTCAGCACATGCATGAATAGCCCCATTAATCCAAATCAGTATATTTAGGTGCGTAAATACCTCTACAAATCTGGCCCAGAACTACAGCCTTAAGTTTGTTCTTGTTATTTGGGGTCATCCTAACAATATTATATCTAATCTGCAAATGTGCATGCTTTTTAATAGGATACTTTTTAAAAGGTTAATGAAAATGTGGTCACGTGCATGTGATCATGGAACTTAGACCACCTAATATAACTTATCTTTTCTATTCATCTGCCAATGGGATTGATCCCAACATCATAGGTTTCCTCTCCCTCCTTAGACAAATGTAAACCCAGTCTTGCAAAGATTTATGCACGTGTTGTGCTTAATTTACACATTGAGTTCATGGAAGTACTTGCAGTGCATAAAACTGTGTAGGTTCAGGGCTATACTGGCTTGCACAGGTTGTCTTTAGAGGCAAAATAAAAGGAAAAATAGCTTTATATTATAAAGGAACAGTATAAAGATAGCCTCCCCACCTCCTTCCATTTATTTCTCATATTAGAAAGCAGTAACAATTGCATAAACTGACCCTAGTTTTTATTTCCTAAAGAAGTGGACCTGTGCAAGTCACTATTGTCCCAACCTGCAAAACTTTACACATGTGCTTATTGTGAGTAATCCCATTGGGCCTGATCCTGCAAAAATTAAGCATGTGCATAAATCTTTGATGACTTGCGGCCATAGTGTGATCCATTGGGACAGTCAGTAAAGTTGTAGTCAGGCAACCTGGGTTTTTTCTTAGCTCTGCCAGTGCTTCATTAGTTTTCTACAGTTTTGTCTACTTCCTCCTTTATATCACTGCTCCTTCATTTATTTCAAATAGAGTTATCCCTTTATTCCTTGTACTTTTGCTTCTGTTAATATGTGATATATACATGGTACTGTAAAGCCAGGGTGCCCTTTGTTACTTAGCAGCTAGGTATTTTCTGTTAAACCCAATGACAAGATTTCTTGAGATGCTGGCAGGAAATTAGGGCAAGCTATTTCAGATTAATTTCACTGTCTGAGAGTACAGAGTTCCTAAAAATATAAACAATCCAGAGCTAGAAAAATCTTTGAAAATATCATGTATAGGTTGTCAGTCTTAATTAAGACAGACTTGTGGAAAAGTCCCCTAGAATTCAATAGGGATGAAACAATAGAAATCCATAGAAATTAATCTAAACACATAGAGGATGCTATACTTTCTCCTGGGTTTTTGAATCACTCCTTATACTTCTGTAGCAGGAATATAATTCTCTATAGGTTGGCTCAAAAACTGATAACATTTTAATTTTCTATCAGGTCTGCACAGTCCTGCAAAGACTTATGCACATAGTTAGTTTTAAACATGCGAATTGTCCCACTGAAATCAGTGGGTGCAGGAGTCTGTGGAGGATATAATCTAAAAGGCAGAAGAAAGATATGCTGTAGAAATCAATGTACACTCCAGAAATAGAGTACTTGCAAGATTGGGCCCATTTACTAAACCTCCAAATTAGATCATCCAAAGACTTGTGCACATTCTGAATTCAATAGGACCTTTCCTTATTGTGATTCTACTTATCCTTGAAAGCAGAGAGTATAATCACAAAACCCCATACTTGTGGTGATCTTGGTTTGGGTCCTAACTCCAGAACAGCATTTAACATGTTGTTTTACTTTAGAGCCTTACTTTTCTGGGCATGAGTCAAATTATAACACCTTCGTGGTCCTATGAGCATGTCTGACTGTAATTACCTACAGACCATGTAATCACAGAGCCCCTACAATTCCCAGGGACCTCAGAATAGAAATAGAATTAGAACAGAAAGATGTTGTCCCTATATTGACAATTGCAGTGGGCCCTCATGCAAGCCTGAAATATATGCTGAACAACTGAATAACAGCTGTCGTTCTGCAACATGCCACATGTAGGATTGTCCTAGGAGAAGAGCTGGAAGTTAAGGTCCATCATCAGAGCAGGGTGGGGGGAGTTTGCATAGGGACTTCCTGCTTAGGCTGGTGGCTAGCATTTCACTGTGATTAGTATCAAATCTTTCTTGCCCTGCTGTCTCCCACTTTTCTGTTATGGTATCTTGATTTTTCCTCTGACCCCCTGCAAAACTGGGCACAAGGGATTCTGTTAACATGATTACTTATGTACAATAAAACAAAGACATTGAGTAAAGAGAAGAAAGCACAGTTTTATTTCCCATTGGCAATGTGGTCTGGTAATTTGAGCAAAAGACTGGAAGCTAGAAACTGAGGTCTAATCCCAGCTCTGATGTTGACTTGCTGTGTGACTTTGTATTTATTGGCGGCATCATTTAAAACAGATTTTCTTCTATACAGCAAGATTGAGCCTTATCATGGGACAACAATGTTCTATCAGGTTCCCTCAAAAGCTACTATAATATAGGTGGGCCTGGACTCCAGTTGCCTTAAACATCCCTGTAATGTTGTGAGACTCACCCCTGCGGCGCCACCTGCTGGTCTCTCAGGGAATTAGCATCCAGCCTCCAGAGCACCCTCTGTTGGCCATTGTCTCGCTACCGCTGGGCCCCCGTGTCCCTCCCAGATCCTCATGCCCCTTTCCACTGAGGTGCTGCCCCCTGGCAGTAACCCCACAGTCTCTGGGTCTCCCCCTTCCAGGGAACCCCCACCCCCTATCCCCACCTCGCCTCAGTATATGGCTACTGCCCAGTCCCTATCTAGCCCCTGTTCACTGGGGCAGACTGCAGTATATAAGCCACTCATCACAGGCAACGGGGGTTTGGACCTGCTGCCTCTGCCTACCCTTGGGCTGCCCCCTGCAACACCAGTACCTATTTGGCCTTATACTAGGCCTGCAGCCTCGGGAGTTTCCAGGCCAGAGCTCCCCAGCTTCTCTGGCCTTCCCCCAGCCCTGCTCCACCTCAAGTACTCAGATACGCTCCCCAGCAGCCAGGCCCCTCCCTCTTAAAGGTGAGAGAGAGAGTATCTATCTGTTCCTAGCCCACTGCCCTCTAATAAGGGCCAGCTTGGCCCTGATTGGGGCGTGGCCACAGTTGAGGCTGCTTCCCCAATCAGCCTGGGCTGCTTGCCTCCAGCCACAGCCTTCTCCTGGGCTGTTTTAAGCCCTTTATGACAGGAGCGGGTGACCACCCCGCTACAATCCCCATCTGTAATATAGGTGCAATAATGCTAACCATATCATAGGGCTACTGTGAGGGTTATTTAATGCTTGTAAAGCACTCTGATGATGCAAACAACTACATTATGTGATACATTTAATATTCTGAAATATATTACCATAAAAGTTCTAAACTATTTGTACTATAGGTGCCTGATTCTGATATAATGCATGTAAATCAGGGCTAACTACATTGAATTCAATGACATTGAAGAGATTTTAAAACTAGCATGCATAATATCAGAATTGGAGGCGCCATGTGTCTTTTGTGTATACATAATTAATGACGTTCATACTCCTGGATTTACAACTTTTCTTGAAAGTGCTGACGTCACCAAGAGATTAATGATTTACTTTACACTTGTTAAGCAGCCTGCGTATCAAGGAGTACAGTATCACTTTCCCTGTTTTTTAAGGTAAAACTCCCTGACAGATGCTGTAGAAGTAAAAATATCTTCAAAGAAGTGCTAATTCCCACAGATTTAAAATATTCCAGATTGACGGAGATAAATGGAGTCCTTCCTATATTAAAGGGGTGGTGGTGAGAGTAAAGCATATAGAAACAAACAGATCAATTGCTCTATTAATGGTGCCCGTTAATAGAGCAATTGATCTGTTTGTTTCTATATGCTTTACTCTCACCACCACCCCTTTAATATAGGTGCGCCATTCCTTAATTTAATTTATAGGCCTTATAATATTTATAGGTCTCTTGTTTGCCAATTAGCAAAGTGATAGTTTATTTTAATAATTCTCATTTCTTCCCAATGCTCACTTTATTTTGGAATATGACACTTTGATTTATATATCAAATGAACTCTTTGTAGTATGGGGCCAAACTTGGTGTAAATTTGCACAGCCCTGAAGCCTATGCAGTTGCACAAATTTATACCAGAGTTTTAAAGCCCACTTTTATGGACCACTACTACCACTTACCAGTTAAACAAACAGGAGACTGATACTCGCTCATTTTGAATGATGTATTACACCTTAAACAATAAGGTTCAGCTAGCACATGGCAAGTGTCCAGACCTATGAAACTCATCTGATTTGATCACTATTATTGCTGCTGTAAGCAGCCTGAAACCTGTGTGAGTGAGTTTGGGATGCAGATTAACTTAAAATTCTGGACAACAGATAACATCTCTCAACGTTGTTTCAGATTAGCACATGGTTAAAATGAACATAAATGTGCCTTAGACCAGTGCTTCTCAAAGTCAGGCCACCGCTTGTTCAGGGAAAGCCCCTGGCAGTCCAGGCCAGTTTGTTTACCTACCGCGTCCACAGGTTCGGCCGATCGCGGCTCCCACTGGCTGCGGTTCGCCGCTCCAGGCCAATGGGGGCTGCGGGAAGTGGCATGGGCCGAGGGATGAGCTGGCTGCCCTTCCCGCAGCCCGCATTGGCCTGGAATGGGGAACCGCGGCCAGTGGGAGCCGTGATCGGCCAAACCTGCGGACGCGGCAGGTAAACAAACTGACCTGGACCGCCAGGGGCTTTCCCTGAATAAGTGGGGACCGGCTTTGAGAAGCACTGCCTTAGACTCTAGTATGTGCGTCGTATATTTTGAGGTGAAGACTATAAAGCACACTTATAATACAGTCTGCATCTATCATAGTTTCTTCCCAATGTATACCTGCAAGCTGCTGTCCAGTGGCCAAATTAGCTCCTGCAGCAGATATAGGTGTTTGCCTTGTCTTTGGCATAAGCGGACTGTGGATGGATAGAAATGGGAAGTTGTGATTGGTTGTATATTAATCAAGGGGCTGCAGTTTTTTGTCAAATTTCAGGAAAAAAGTCAAAGCAATTGTAAAAACAACAAGGAGTCCTTGTGGCACCTTAGAGACTAACAAATTTATTTGGGCATAAGCTTTTCTGGGCTAATATCCACTTCCTCAGTTGCAAAAACATGTTTCCAGGTTTTCTGGGAACAATTGCAGAACCAGGACTCTGAATATGCCTATATATGTAAGTGTTTTTTTTGTTTTTTTGTTTTTTTGTTTTTTTTTGGGGGGGGGGGTACTTCATTTGCTCTTGATTACAATACTTCTCTTTTATCTCTTGTATAAGCCTCATTGTTGGCCCAGCTTTTTTAGTCTCCTTCATCAGCACTACACACAGCCCCTGGTTTTAAGTTTAGGGCACCCTGTTACTTTTCTGCATTGAATTTTACTATATTGCTGCAGTAGTGTAGTTCTTGCCCCTTCCAGCTGTCTGCTTCAGACTATAAGTACAGTTAGGATGTCTGGTAGTGTTGGATCTCTTGTTGATTGGGTAAGTTACACTTCAGGTGCAAGTGTCATAGTGCATGTTCTGCTGCTGATTTGGCATTAGTGGGTAAATAAAATGAGCATGCTTTCCAGAATATCATCCCTCTTGGCAAACCAATGCAAGTGCCAGCACTGTGACAGCTACACATGCAACCTATGTGACCACCTAACTTGGCCCAGAGGCTGCTACAGAGTTGCACTCATTCGCTCCAGGTGAATTTGGCACAAAATATTTCTTGTTGTTTAGTTGTGGGATGACTTGCGTTAGGTGCTCTGATAAATGACTGAGTTCTAAGAGCATATTTTTAAAGCTTTTGTGTGGAAAGCACTCAGAGTTGATGTCGTGGGTCACAACTTCTGGCCGTAGTGAGCGGACACTCTTACTTCCAAACTATTACTCAGGGCTTGTCTACACTGGCACTTTACAGCACTGAAACTTTCTCACTTGGGGGTGTGCCAGTGTAGACAGTGCACCAGCCATGCTCTCAGCACTGGTAGCTACGCCCCTCGTGGAGATGGGTGGGTTGTTTTTTAAGAGTGCTGGGAGAACTCTCTCCCAGTGTTCTGCCACGACTACACAAGCCACGTTAAAGCCTTGCCGCTCTAACGCTGCCAATGTAGACTAGCCCTAACAAAGAACTGAGATAACCACATGCTTCTGCCTGCACCACAACATGATGTAGCTGGCTGGATCCCATTGCCGGAGGCAGAAGAAAGATGTAAAAGACGTGAATTGATTCCTCTGCAGTGAGAGGAGAGTTTGTTTTCCTCTTCCCTCCTTCAGCTCTGGAAGGTTTGCTGGGCGGTAAGCAAAGTGGAGCCTTTATTGAAGGTAGTGGAACTGTACCTACTTAAGTAGGATGGGAAAGAATACTTCATACAGCAGGTAAACTTGTTCTTAACTAAATAATTAATTCAAGTTCAAGATAAGACTAATCATATAGATTTTAGAGCACTTAAGAGCTGACCTTGAACCAAAGTACTGCTAAACCTTAACTGTAGCAGAGCTACAAATACAATATAAGTAGAGTACAAACTGGGCAGATCCACACAGCTGAGGTAAACACATGGGATCATCCCAAAATAACTTCTAGAAATGGGGGAATCCATTATCCTCTGTCTAGATCTGAAAGGGGTAAAACATTGTCTCCTCTCTGAAAGTTTTGCCTCTCTAACAAATGGACACAGAGATGAAGGCTAATAATGTAAGGCTCCACAAGCCCATCACAAACTAACTTCTGCACGAATCAAAAATTGGGTAGATTTTCCACCCAAACAAATAACCACCCAGCCACTGTGCTTCTCTTTCATGATCTAGACTGTTTTGTGAATGTCTGCCCTGTGTTAGCTTTAGGTGATTTAAATAGGACTTCAGGCTGTAATTTACTTGCATGGCTGATCAAACTAATTGTATGGCAATTATTGTGTTCCTGCTAATTTCGTTACCAGTGGATGGATAATGTGCAGCTATGTTGTAGCTCATTGAATGTGCTTTTCATTCAATATGTATTTCAATCATCCTATCTAGCTTCATCAACACACTGGCTTAGAGTTGATTGCTTTGCTGTAGCTGATGGTTTTTATTATAGCTTTTATTCCATGAAGCACTCACTGACTCTTAACTTTAATTGTTGGCCTAGGTGTTTAGCATTTATTTTGAATAGCAATTCAAATCTCAGCTCTCTCTCTCTAGTAACTTTCCTCACCTCTTTGCTCTTGCCTTTTTCAGTGGTAGTAGGCTGCATTAATATCTTAATGACAACCTATCATGCTTGACGTGTGCTTGTTAATTATTGAACATTCCATCACAGATCATATGATTTGATGTTCTTGGTATCAAGGTCACCACCACAGTTTGATTTGTTCTTTATAATAGTCCAACATATATAGACCCTTCTGTTATCAGCCGTTATGGTTTATTTGAGCTTTTTGTTTCCCCTTCTATTTGATGTTTCCTTCCACACCCTCTTTATGTATGCATAGAACAATCGTGTCCCTTCTCCCCAAACCCACCTCCCCTCATGCCCTTAGTTTTCTGTTTGGTCACCCTCTTTTCAAACAGGCTCCTATTCTTTAAACACTCTTTCTTTGAAGCTTTTCATGAGTCTCCTACTAAGAAAACATCTCTTATCCACAGCATAGGGCCACTTTAATAATATTTCAAAAATTGCTCAGCTCTATGACTGGACTGTCATCTGATCACTTGCTATATTTTGTTTGTATTATTTCTGTGTGTCGTAAGTACTCTGAGATCTGTTTCTGCAGTCTGCTCAGTGTTGTATAGATTATAAGCACTTAATAGTCCTGATCCTGCACTCATATCAATGAGAACACTTCCTTCCCTATGCCAATGTGGAATCTCACTCAAGTCAATGAGACTTGGTGACCCAAAAGGGTTCATAAGCATACAGGGGTGTTCGTACACACATCTGACTTTGTGGAGCTGGTTGCAATTTGAGGCCAATAAAGATCATGTCCAGCGAACCATGTGCTTTTGGTTGTTTCACTTCTGATTTGGTCCATATTCTTACATCAGACATATTACATCCATTTTTAGTAGTAAACAGTCGAGTCTGTCCACTAATTCATCTAAAATCAATAGCAGTCCATTGGTATTATAGTAGGATAGTCCCACTAAACATCAGATGCTGTTTCTTACAAACTTTATTTGGCCAATTCAGTTCATATTTGAAGATTAAGTTTCAGCCAAATATTTGTGTGGCATAACTATTGGAAAATTCCCATTACATTTAAACAGCCTAGTTAAATAACCAAAGTCTAGCTTCTAGTATGGATCTCCAGATGTCACAAGTTGGCTCGTGTGTGTTTGGGGGGGAGGTTCAACAACTTCTGCTTAACCTCAAGCAAAGGTGCTGGAACAATTTTTATAGGGGGCTGCTGAGAGACATTGAACCAAACTGTAAACCCTGTATATGATGGAAACCACTTCAAGCCAGGGGGTGTGGCAGCACCCCTAGTTCCAGCACCTATGATCTGAAGAGTATAGAGTCTCTGCTTTAATTTTCCCCAAGTGTTAGGTTGACGGTCACATGCAAGTAGCAAAGACTCAGCCATCCATTTAAAGGTTTACTCCCCACAAAAACAGATATATTATTATACTACAAATGGTCAACTTTACTAAGAAAATGTTTTTCTCATCACTGTTTAAATTCAGAATGGTCAGAGCCGTCCCATCCATAGGACGGACCAGGGCAACCACTCTGTGCTTTGGGGGGCCCCGTGCTTTGGAATGCAGGGTCCAGGGCATCCTGGGGAGCTAACGGGAGGCCTGGTGCTGGCAGCAGCGAGCGACCTGGCCCCAGCCCGCCCTGCTCCGCCAGCTCCTGGCGTTGTTTGGGGGAAGGGGCGGAAGCTGGAAAGGGGCGGAGGTTTGGGGAACGGGGTGGACTGAGGGCGGGCCTGGACCGGAGGGGGGGGAGTTGTCCTGGGCCACGCACCGCGCCCTAGGGACGGCCCTGAGAATGGTGAAATAGTTTTATCTACCTTGGCCCTCCTGAACTAAAAAAATTGCTTTGTTTAAAGCCTATATTTTGCAAGAACTGAGTCTTAATGTGTATGTGTAATGACGAATTGCAACAATCCATATATCATAGTTCCTACAGAATTATATTCAGTGCTTAGTTTTGTGTCAGGGCTTGCCAGGGCTGAGCCCCAACATCTCTAGGTTTGGCAGTTCATAGCCCTGTCAGCTCTTGGCTTGCTGCATCAATGATGAAAGTAAAAAAATTGCTTGTGCCCTGGCACCTAGTTGCTTGAGCCCCGGCACCTCTTTCATTACAAATTAAGCACTGGTTATATTGTAACAAAGCTGTGATGAAATCTTTGGGGCAGTTGTTACAGCAGTGAAAATTTTGAACTAACTCCATTGTCTCAAATGCAGTTAGAGACTCTAGAGTAGACAAATACAGATTCTGATCTCATTTACACTGGTATAAATTCAAAGAAACTCCATTTACTTTAATGGAATTCCTTTAAATTTGCATCTCTATGAATGGGATCAGAATCTGTATTTGTCTACCTCTAGAGTCTATCATCTTTTGTTTGACATCTAGGTGTAAGTATACTTCAGAGGCTAATTAAGTCACTAAATGGGCCAGTGATTCTGCAACTGTGCCTCATGGAAAAGTGTCTTTTGGCCTAGATTATAAACTTATTTTCGAGTTAGTGCCTATAATGCCTAATGAACTGATCAGTCTTCAGCTGCTTCTCCTTTAGGTGGTAATGGTACAACTGTTTGTTCAAACAAAGCTGACACTTGCAAGATACCACACAGCTTCTGTTGCAAAAATATGCCATCAATAACCTCTATAAATTGCCAGACTTGAATTCTTGAAATTTTTATGTGTAAATTGATCTCTTCCTACTCAAAATGCATAGTCTTTCTGGGAGTAAATATTTCAAACATGGGTAACATGGAAGGATCATGTCAATAGCACACATTTGATATAAAATGTTTTTGAGGCAAGATCTGTACCTGATAGGAACATAACTCTTGTAAATGGGTTTTCAACACAGCATAAACATATAAGAGAAGGGAAATCTATTATTGCCCGACTGGAAAAGCTAATCTTTGCCCATGTTTCCAGGGCAACAGAGATATGGAGGTAGCAATTTGCTACATTAAAATGTGGGTTTCAGAAAATGTATGGGAAAACTGCTCTGGCAAAGTAAAGAGAGATGCTGAATATTTTAAATACCATTAGATCTACTCATGTGAAAAACTAGTACTACTTAGCGTATTTTCAATGTAAATCAGGTGGCATGTGACCAGGATTCATCACCAAATTTGGTCCACTGGTTTGATCATTAGCTTCCCCGGTCCAGGCTGGGTACGAACAAGGAATGCAATGTGAACGCTGATCCATGCCACCCAAGAATTACTCATTGTAAGCAAACTAAAGCTCATAATGCATTAGTTCTATCAATTGAATTTATCCTTTTAACTTATTGGAAGGCCTACAAAAGAAAATATACTTGTTTGCTTGCTTGTTACCTGTATTGTTAATATATTGTGGGACTAAATTAGAGTAGCCCTCTTTGTAAAGCTAGGGAAATAGATTTGTTTTAATTAAACTACAGTACAATCTTCAACTCCTAAAAGTGTCAGAAAGGACAGGTACGTAGCAGTGCAAAAAGGCACTAATCAATATTGTGTGGCCCATTGTTCTGTAACAAATACTGGTACACACAGAATCTAGCCAACTCTTTTTGTACACTGCTAATCTCCAAAATACATAACAATGTATTGTGATTTGCACTCCATATGATTCTATGAAAATATGCTAATGAGTGTGAATATAATGTAACTGGAATATGCTTCATGCAAAAGGTCTCTTGTAAGGTATCATTACAAAGCTTATAATCTACTGAGTGTAGTCATCCTATTTGTATAAATGTATCATTCTTGTATCTGAAACTAGAAATATGAAATATAACTTTGAGGTCCTCTTGTAATTATGCAAAGGGTGGGCCATTAATGGTGGTTTGGAATCTTGATGGCTCCCATCAACTAGGACAATTGTTTGTAAATAGCTCTGTTTACTTGCAAGCCTTCCTGTGTGTCAGGCCAGGAAGAATGAAGGCTTGGGGTCTCCCGGGACATGTGACCATGTCACCTGATACTAAAATGCATCTTAAACCTGGTGCTTTTCCAGTTAGAAGGAGGGGTTGGGAACCAGAGAGACAAAAGATTCCCACCTTGTGCCAAAGCTATGTAAGGCGGTGGAATAGAACAAAGGGGCTGCAGTCATGAGAAATCCCCTAGCTACCACCTGAGCTGGAACAAAGACTGTACCAGGTTAAGGAGGAGTCTAGTCTGAAAGAAGCTTATTGGAACATCTCTGAGGGTGAAATTTTATCTGTAATCAGTTTCTTAATGTATTAGGCTTAGACTTGCGTGTTTTTGTTTTATTTTGCTTGTTAACTTACTTTGTTCTGTCTGTTATTACTTGGAACCACTTAAATCCTACTTTTTATATTTAATAAAATCACTTTTGCTTATAAATTAACCCACAGTAAGTAATTCCTGGGGGAGCAAACAGCTGTGCATATCTCTCTATCAGTGTTATAGAGGGCGGACAATTTATAAGTTTACCCTGTATAAGCTTTCTACAGAGTAAAATGGATTTATTTGGGGTTTGGGTCCCCTTAGGAGCTGGGTATCTAAGTGCTGGAGACAGGAGTACTTCTTTAGCTGTTTTCTGTTATGTCTGTAGCTTTGGGAGACGTGGTTCAGACCTGGGTCTGTGTTTGCAGCAGACTGGCGTTTCTGGCTCAACAAGGCAGGATTCTGAAATCCCAAGCTGGCAGGGAAAATAGGCTCAAAAGTAGTTTCAGCACATCAGGTGGCAGTCCCAAGGGGGTCTCTGACTGAACCCATCACATGCATTTATTAAATTTTCCTTGTACTACAATCTGCCATGTACCTTTAAACTTAATTTAGTTCATTTTCTTCTCAAATACTTCCATACAGTTTCTCTGGAAATTTAATAAGAGAATTTGAGGCTGAAAGACATGGGATTAATACTTATGGAGAACAGAATTCCACCCACCCACCCTGTTTGTAGAATAAGTACAAGATGGGCAGTAGCAAGTCAAGCTTCCCCACAATATCCTGCTAATGCACCTCAATGTCATAAAGAAATGCAAACCCAAATAACAAACAAAATCCCCAAGACCAACACTGGTTCTGTCTTGCAGGCTGGTTTTCAGTTGAGATTGCCATTAATGATGCCAGATGTAGTGGTCGCTTTCTCTTATAAAGACAATATATCTACTAAAAAAAGCATCAGTTCACTTCACCATGAGTGTACATTTAAGGAAAGGTAAGGGTGGCACTGGTGGAAGAGGGGGGAGATACCACTCCCAACTTCTAATCTGGGGCAACATAGGTGTCTCTCAGCTCCCTCTTAGAAGAGAGGGAGCAGTCGGAGGTTGCTGCTTAGTGCAACTCAACCTCTTCCCCTTGCATGTTGCAGCTTCACTGATTAGCTGGCAGGGCCGGCTCTGGCTTTTTTGCCGCCCTAGGCAGAAAAGCCACGCGCCGCCCCCACCCAATGCGGCAAGGGAGGGCGGAGAGCCCGGCTGGGGCTCTCCGCTCTCCCCGGCGACCAGAGCGCCGGAGGGAGGGCGGAGAGCCCCTGGTGGCCAGAGCGCCGGGAGGAGGGCGGAGAGCCACCGGCGGCCAGAGTGCCGGGAGCAGGGCGGAGAGCCCAGCTGGGGCTCTCCGCTCTCCCTGGCGGCCAGAGCGCCGGGAGCAGGGCAGAGAGCCCAGCCAGGGCTCTCCGCTCTCCCCGGCGGCCAGAGCGCCGGGGGGAGGGCGGAGAGCCCCCAGCAGCCAGAGCACAGGGAGCAGGGCGGAGAGCCCCCAGCGGCCAGAGNGCCGGGGGAAGGGCGGAGAGCCCCCAGTGGCCAGAGCGCCGGGAGCAGGGTGGAGAGCCCAGCCGGGGCTCTCCGCTCTCCCCGGCAGCCAGACCGCTGGGGGGAGGGCAGCGAGGCCGCCGCGGCTCTCCGCTCTCCCCGACTGGCTGGCGCGCCCAGCCAGGGCCCCGCTCTCCCCGACCGGCCGGAGTGCTGTGGGGAGGGCTGCGAGCCTGGCCGGGGCCGCTCTCCCCGACCGGCCGGAGCGCCGGGGGGAGGGCAGCGAGCCCAGTCGCGGCCCCACTCTCGGGCTGGAGCGCCCCGCCGCGCCGCCCCCCTCCAGGCACCGCCCCAAGCACATGCTTGGTGGGCTGGTGCCTGGAGCCGGCCCTGTTAGCTGGACAGTGAAGAGACAGCAGCTGGCACCTCCTGTCACTAAGGACTGCTCTGTACCCCCTGCTGAGCATCAGTAGGCTGCTGTCTAGAGCCACAGCTGCCTGTCCTGCCACAGGGAAAGCCTAATCAGTCAGGGGCTAAATCTGCACCAGAGAACATAATGGTCCCTGCCTCCTACCCAGCAGTGGCTCAGATTCCCCTTCACTGTGCCCTCCCCCTGCTCCAGTGAAGGAGGCTCAGGTATGGGGTGGGGGTTGGAACTGGTAAAGGGACCCAGGGTTGGGGCAGACCTTGTAGGCTGCAAGATGGGGACGGAAGTCTGAAGGAAAACAGACCACAGTGGGGTGGGGTGGTGAATGAGACACCACTTCAGGAAGTTCTTCGGCAAAGGAAGTGTGCTCAGGGAAGAAGGGTCAGTGAGCCAATGGGAGGAGAGAATGAGAGGTGTGTGTTAGAGGGAGGAGGTGTCTGGGAACTATAAAGGAGGGAATGTTTGGGGCTAATTATACTTTTGTGGAGCAGGGAGGCTTGCAGCACTGAACTGTGTGTTTCCTCACTGCCCTGACTTTACTGGTACTTCTAATCTGCTGCACTTTACACAGGCCACCACCCAATCTGTACATGGTAAACTGTCACTATTAACTTGTGTTTGAACAGCCATTTTACAGGAGACAGCTTTTCTTCTAGAGTGGCCTATTAACATTTTTGTTTTACCCCCATCTGGAAATAGTAGCTTTCATGTTTTCAGTCTCTCTTGTTTCTTTCACTCAGTTTCAGATCAGACATTTAATACCTTTTACACATGGATGGTAACTTCAGAAAATTCCCACCAGATCTGCCACCAATTCTGTATGTTTAACTATCAAAGTGGTGAAAATGCCAAAAGCTACAACGGGCTTGTCTGTGCTTTGGGTACCACTGGTGGTGGTAGCAATGAGATTTTTATTTTTTTTTTCTAAAATTCCATGGTCCAGAAACTACTGTTCTGTTTTTTAAGGCAAGTTAATTTGGTTTGACCATCCTAGACTAAGCTTTTGGATTTCCCCTCAATAAATACCCTTTCCTTCTGCCCTAGTCTGGACCAGAATCTCATCTCAATTACTTCTTTGTAAATCTGATAATCCAAAATAACTCCATAGAAATCAACAAAGGCAGAATCTGGCAACTAAAGATGTAAAGGGGATTGGGAGAGAGAATTATCATGATAAAACTAATCAAATTACAACTTTTTATGCTCCTTTCTCTCCTTTCAAGACCTGCCCTCTGAACAAATGCCACTGATTGTTTTGTTGTTGTTGTTGTTGTTGCTTTTTTTTATTTCAGTTGGGAAAACACAATTTTTGATCTGTGTACTGGATCCCTTTTAAATAATCTTTGTTTGTTTAAATATGTTTAAATAATCTGTGGACGTAAATTGCAGCAAGGAAGGTTTAGGTTGCACATTAGGAAAAATTTCCTGTCAGGGTAGTTAAGCATGGAAACAAATTGCCTAGGGAGATTGTGGAATCTCTAAGAATAGGTTAAACGAACACTTGTCAGGAATAGTCCAATTATTACGTAGTCCTGCCTTGAGTGCAGGAGACTGGACTAGATGACTGATTGAGGTCCCTTCCAGTCCTACACTTCCATGATTCTATGTTTGCTGTATAGTCTTTAACAAGATAACCGATTGAACAACAAGTAAAGTTTATACAGCCACATAAGGCACATTTAACAAGAGACATCCAAGCACAAGAAATATTTTTCTTTGTTTGTGGCGTCTCTGGTTATTCTCCATCAGTTTAAGTTTGTGCTGGTAGCAGCAGTGACACACAATTTCAGATCTTATAATGAAGGATGCTAGGATTTTATCCCTCTATCTAGAGTATTTCTCCCAGTCTCTCCCAGTAACTATTACTCCAGCATTCCTTTGGCTAGGAACATGTCACTGAGTGATTTTGGGGAAAGTATTAACTTGTCTCATGGATATGACAACAATTTTCTTGTGATGACAGCTGATCAAAAAATCTATTTTCTTCTATGCAAAAACTTTCAGTGAAAACTTTCCATTCAAAATCTTTCAAACTTTTCTTGGAAATTTTCAAAGCAATAGTTTTCAGTTTGAATCAAATGTTAACTTCAGTTCCTGAAAACGGGAAACTTCAGAATTTCAAATGCTTTTTGTTTCCCCCCCCACACACACACACTTTCTCCCTCTTTTTGCCACTGAGTATAATAAAATATCTAGGCTTTTTCCTTTGGCCACTATAACTCTTCAAAAGCGAGGCACGTGAAAGACCTAGATCTGTAGATCTCAACCAGGAATACAAGTACCCTTAGGGTACTCAGAGGTCTTCTAGGTTGTACATCAACTCATCTAGATATTTGCCTAGTTTTGCAACAGGCTACATAAAAAGCACTAATGACATGGGTGGTGGGTGAACAAGCTGTTGGGTGAGGCTAGCCCCTGACCCCTCCCCCTATGCCCGAGGCCCTGCCCCCAGGGAGGCTAGCCCCTTTCTGCCCCCTCTCCTACACTGGAGCCCAGAGCACACAGCCCCAGAGCATCGGACTGGCAGGGGGGCCAGAGCAACCCGAGTACCAGGTGAGTGGGGCAGCCCCATCTTGCCTGCCCCAGCCTCTCGGCTGCAGAAGAGCACTGAGAAGGGGACTGGAAACAGGCAGGAGAGGGTCTGGGGGTGGAGTGTGGGCTGGGGTACACCAGGCTGTTTTGGGAGGCACAGCCTTCCCTGGCCTATGCTACCCGCCACCCATGACTAGTGAAGTTTGTCTGTATGAAATTTTAGATTGTACTATGACTTGTTTGTACCACTCTATATACCACGCACTGAAATACTTATATTCCAATTAAAAAGTACAATACACCTCTACCTCAATATAATGCTGTCCTCGGGAGCCAAAAAATCTTACCGTGTTATAAGTGAAACCGCGTTATATCGAACTTGCTTTGATCCACTGGAGTGCGCAGCCTCGCCCCCCCGGAGCACTGCTTTACCGCGTTATATCCGAATTCATGTTATATTGGGTCGCGTTATGTCGGGATAGAGGTGTATTCATATTCCAATTGATTTATTTTGTAATTTTATGGTAAAAATGAGAACGTAAGCAATTTTTCAGTAATAGTGTGTTGTGACACTTTTATATTTTTGTCTGATTTTGTAAGCAAGTAGTTTTTAAGTGAGGTGAAACTTGGGGGTATGCAAGACAAATCAGACTCCTGAAAGGGGTACAGTAGTCGGGAAAGGTCAGTGGTTCTTAACCTAGATCAGTGGTTTTCAACCAGGATCTGGGGCCCCCTAGGGGGCCAGCAAGCAGAGCTGGCATTAGACTTGCTGGGGCCCAGGGCAGAAAGCCAAAGCCCCACCGCATGGGGCTGAAGTGCAGGACCCGATGACCTGCCACTCCTCGGTGAAGCCTGAGCAACTTAGCTTCATGGGGCACGGGCAATTGCCCTGCTTCCTACCCCCTAATGATAGCTCTGGCTTTTATATGTAGAAAAATAGTTTTTGTGGCACAGGTGAGCCGTGGAATTTTTATAGCATGTTGGGGGGGCCTCAGAAAGAAAAAGGTTGAGAACATCTGACCTAGAAGATCTTATTGTATTTGGTGGTGTGACAATGCGATTCTGGCGGAACCCAACTGAGAGTGCCAACTCAGGACAAATTGCTCAAACAGGGCAGTTACAGCCCAAGGGTAGGTTTTTCCACCTCTAAGGCAAACCAAACCAGCCAGACTAAAAGGACTTCGGTCTCACCCCACTGGCTAACCGCAAGTCTCACAAGCAATTCCCTTAGACACTCCAGTTTCCCAGTATCACCACCAGTACCACTCATTATGGGGACAAATGGTTATGAAAACCAATACCCAAGTAAAAGAAAAAAGGTTCTCCTGATCCCAAAGGACCAAGCCCCAGACCCAGGTCAATATACAAATCAGATCTTACCCACAAATCACACTGTTGCCAGTCCTTTAGAATCTAAAATCTAAAGGCTTATTCATAAAAGGAAAAAGATAGAGATGAGAGTTGGAATTGGTTAAATGGAATCAATTACATACAGTAATGGCAAAGTTCTTGGTTCAGGCTTGCAGCAGCGATAGAACAAACTGCAGGTTCAAATCAAGTCTCTGGAATACATCCCCAGCTGGGATGGGTCCTCAGTCCTTTGTTCAGAGCTTCAGTTTGTAGCAAAGTCCCTCCAGAGGTACGAAGCAGGATTGAAGACAAAATGGAGATGAGGCATCAGCCTTATATAGTCTTTTCCAGGTGTAAGAACACCTCTTTGTTCTTACTGTGGAAAATTACAGCAAAATGAAGCCTGGAGTCACATGGGCCAGCCCCTGCATACTTTGCTGAGTCTGAAGGCATATTTGCCTTCTCTCAATGGGTCCATTGTATGACTGATGGTCCTTAATGGGCCATCAAGCAGGCTAGGCAGAGCTAATCCCAGCTTGTCTGGGATGTCACCCAGAAGCATAGCATAAGTATAGAGTCAATATTCATAACTTCAACTACAAAACTGATACACACATATAGACAGCATAATCATAACCAGTAAACCATAAGCTTGTCTTAGACACCCCATTTGAGCCCCCTTTATACAAGATTTGGGTGCCACTACAGGACCTTGGTTGCAACAATGATCTATATGGTCCCAGTTTATGTCAATAACGTCACAGGTGGCAAAAAAGAAGATGGAGGCGGCAAATAAATGTAAACATCCTTCAGATGTTGAAACAAGTTCTCGTTTCATTCAAGTTACTGTCTTTTTGATTTTCATCTTGAAATTTTCATTGTTTTGGACATGGCATTTTCTTGTGAAATCTTTTTTTTGGGGGGTAGCCGGTCTTGGGTTCTGTCCGCTGGTCCCTGCCAGCCAGGGTCCTGGCCATCGGCCCCGTTTAGCCCGCCTGGGGTTCAGTTCACCCAGGCCAGCAGTGGGATGAGCAGGGCTGGGACCCTGGCTGGTAAGGAGCCAGTGGCCAGAACCCTACACCGGCAGCTGGCTGAGTGGGGTCGGCGGACGGAACCTCAGACCGGCGGTGGGCTAAGCGGCTCAGCCAGCTGATGGTCTGGAGTTCTGGCTGCCGGGGTCCTGGCCATCAGCCCCGCTCAGCCCGCTGCCGGCCTAGGATTCCGTTCACCCTGGCTGCCCACGGGCTGAGTGGGGCCGGCGGCTGGAACCTTGGCTGGCAGCAGCGTACCAGTAAAAATTGGCTCACGTGCCACCTTTGGTAGGTTGCCGACCCCTGCCTTAATGTGATGTATATTTAATCTCAGCAGGAATGACTATAGGTGGTGGTCTGATATGTTGGGGTTTAAGTCCTAATAGAATAGGATCTACAACTGGATGACAGTTACTGACGGTGCCTGTAGATTTTAAAGCATTGACTTTGTGGTGTGTCTGAAAACGGGTGGCATTCCTTCTCTGGCTCATGGTTCATAAGGCAGAATAATGGAGTGTTTAATGTGCTGGCTTTTATTATTGACCATACAGAGTTGCACTTGGTAAGGTGTCTGTAAAGAACTGGGAAATATTTGTACTACTTATGAATACTGTGCATGCCTCTGTGTGTTTGAGTTATTTCTATGGAGTTAGATCAAACGGGTCAGTTAGGGCAGTGGTTTTCAAACTTTGTTTTTTCTGGGGACCCAGTTGAAGAAAATTGTTGATGCCTATGACCCAATGGGGCTGTGGGAGGGGATCAGGGCTGGAGTTTGGGGGTGAGGGCTGCAGGGTGGAGCCTGGAATGAGGGGTTCAGGGTGTGGGAGGGGGCTCTGGGTTGGGGCAGGGGTTTGGGGGTGCAGGAAGGGATTATGGGTTGAGGGGGCTCATGGCTGGGGCAGGGGGTTGGGGTATAGGAGGGGGTCAAGGCTCTGGGCTGGAGGTGCAGGCTCTGGGGTGGGGCCGGGAATGAGGGGGTTGGAGTGCAGGAAGGGACTCGGGTTTGAGGTGGAGCTCAGGGCTGGGGCAGGGGATTGGAGCGTGGGGTTGGGGCACGGGCTTACCTCCGGCAGCTCCCAGTCAGCAGTGCAGTTAGGGTGCAGAGGCAAACTTCCCACCTGTTCTGGCACCGTGGACTGCACTGCGCCCTGGAAGTGGCCAACAGCAGGTCTGGCTCCTAGGCTGAGGCATGCAAACGGCTCCGTGTGGCTCTCACCCCACCCCACCCCAGCTCCCATTGGCTGGAAACCAATGCTCAGGTCTGGGGCAGCACACGGAGCCCTGTGGCCCCCTTGCCTAGGAGGAGCTGGACCTGCTGCTGGCCGCTTCCAGGGTGTAGCGCAGTGCCGGAACAGGGTAGGGACTAGCCTTCCTTAGCTGGGCAGCACCACCGACAGGACTTTTAATGGCCCGGTCGGTAGTGTTGACCAGTGCCGCCGCGACATAGTGCCTTTCGGGTCGCGACCCACAATCTGAAAACCACTATGTTAGGGGAACCAAGCTGGAAAGGCAATGCAGTGGCCTAGATAAGGAGCTTCTCCTCAAACACACACAATAGCTAGATTAATAACTCTGAAGAGGTAACTCCATGGCCCCAACCCAGGTGTCATAGCTGCCTTGCCAAGGCTGAGAAACTAGAAATCAAAAATAAAATACACTGATAGCTAAAGCATTCTGAGATTCAGAAAAGGAGAACGTTTTCAGCTTGTCAGGATCAACAGCAGGCAGGCTGTATCTTGGCCCTTAAGAACAGGGGTCACCTAGGCTGTCACATCTTGAGGGGAATGCCAAGTATGACAGTATGCATTTAGGTCTCTGTCTTTTAATTTACCTGAATGTTGTGAACCTTTTGGAAGACAAATCATATTTGAATTGAAGAAGCTGCTTCTGTGTCATTGCAGAACACTACTGTCCACTGGGGGGGAGGGATAGCTCAGTGGTTTGAGCATTGGCCTGCTAAACCCAGGGTTGTGAGTTCAATCCTTGAGGGGGCCACTTGGGGATCTGGGGCAAAATCAGTACTTGGTCCTGCTAGTGAAGGCAGGGGTCTGGACTCAATGACCTTTCAAGGTCCCTTCCAGTTCTAGGAGATAGGATATCTCCATTAATTAAATTAAATCCTCAAAGGGAAACTCTTGCAGATGCCAAGTCCATTGGTCCTGTTAGGTATCATGGCAACCAAGGAGACATAATTCAGAGAGTAGTTGGATGCAGGGTGCCTTCCCAAAGAAGTGGAGGCATGGGCTGCCATTCCAATACGGTGCACACTGGGGACAGGAAGAGGGCCTCAGAAGGCACAGCTTACCCAAGGACTGTGACAGTGCCATAGACTTGTTTAAGGAGTCATTTCTAAGTTGGGAAATTGTCATAGTGATGTGACCTGCTCAACAGTCCACAGACCAAACTCTTCACTAGCAGTGGTTCTGCTGAATTAAACTGCATGTACCTTTGCAAGGAGCAATATTTTTTTGGTTTTGTACAGGGTAGTGGAGAGGCCCACTCTGCTGATCTATGTAAATGGGCTGGTGGTCTTAGTCCACTTGGAATTGTTTGAGATTGGGTGACAATATCAACTGAGGGGTCAGAGACTGTGTGAAAATGGAAACAGAATGGTGCACTCAAGTCTGAGGCACATTAGTGAGGCACTGCAGCAGAAATTTTACTATTGCCCAAGTTCTGCCTGTACTGTGGATCAATACAAGGCTTTAACAGCTCTGGAAACTGATCCAGCACCTTTCAGGAATGTTGTGTACTCCAACTGAAAACAAAACGTGTCTGGATAAATGTAACACACAGTTCTACAATGGAGCCTGTAACCACCTTCATCTTTTAATATGGAAGGGTGACCCATGGAGACTACAGTCTCTACCTGCATTGCTCCAGCTTGCCACAAGCAGCCAGGCCACCTGCAGGACCTGTTGCCATACTTCATTAATGAAAGTGGGGGGTGCAGTCTGCTCCATCCTATGCAAACAAGGTGCAACCCTCGCCCTTTGGAGTCTGTCAAGGTGGCCTTAAATCGGGTGAAACATAGATGTTCCTGCCTTTGAACTCCTATATCCAAATTTCTCAGTACTTTGTGCAGCTGCATATGATTGATTTCAGGATGTGGGTCATTAAAACAAATACGTTTAAGGTGACAAAAACACCAACACAATGTTAGTACACAGTGTTATAAGTTCACTGACTGCTGTATACAGCCTTGAGAATTTCATCAGCCGTAACAGAAATAGATTTTCCCCATAACTTCTCCTGGAAACTGTTTGTACTATTTCTCCATTGTATACAAAACAAGTGGTGGTAGGTAATGCTGTTCAACTAGCTTTGAACTAGATCCAACTTGATATCTCTTGTTTTTTTTGCCATCCATCAGATGTTTGCAAAGTATGCTAAACAGCCAGCAATAAACCAACTGAAGAAATGGAAGCACAAGACTTGTTTGCATCTCACTTGAGTCATAGTGTAAGGCCAGAAGGGATCACTAGATCTTCTAGTCTGACCTCCTGCATGCCACCAACACCACCCAGCACCCACACGCTAAACCCAACAACTAGAATTAGCCCAAATTATTACAGCACCCAGGAGACGAGACTATTATGTGCCACAGGCAAAATATAGGAGGGATTGAGGTGCAGCAGTGCCCAAGGCCCCCACATTGGCTGGGAAATATTAAGTGAGATATATGCAAATAATGCCGGCAAGTGACCTGTACCTGCATGCTGCACAGGAAGGTGAAAACGCCCCAACATCACTTCCAATTTGACCTGGGGAAAAATTCCTTCCGAACCCCACATATGGTGATCCATTAGACCCCAAGCATTGGACCAAGACTCAGCCAGCCAAGTACCTGAGAGTGAGAGGATGTTCAGTGTCACCTCAGAGCCCTGGCTCACCCCATCCAATGTACCATCTCCAGCCATGACCATCCCTGATGCTTCAGAAGAAGGAGATAAACCCAGACTACATTTGGGGTGGAGGGAGGGAATCTCTTCCTGACCCCTGCAAGTGACTGGCTGAAACCCTGAAGCATGAGCCTTTAGGAACTTAGGACATAACTGGAACTGAGTCCCAGGACTGCTGAGCCCTGCCCGTTACCATCACATGCAATCCTGTCAAACAATTCCATGTCACCAATATACAATGTTATTGTTCTGCAAAGCATGGCAAAAACACACCATTCTTAGGTTGGACAGAATCTTCATCTAACTGAGCAAAATCTATCACTGCTTATTTTGCATATAAGAGCAAAATGCTACAAACTGAGGAATTACTGTAGGATTCTTAGCTATGTCTGTAACTGCTGTGGAAAGTTTCAAGGATGTTCTGAAATACACTCCCCAAAGTAACATTAACACACAGTTCTGTTTATTTTTTTCTGCATATGTATATGTAACTCTGTCCCCCCCCTTTTTCTTTACTAATTTCTATAGCACATCTCACAATGATATAGAGATGCTTTGATTAGTTCTTATCTTGCGTGTGTTATTGTCAAGCCCTTCCACTCCAAAATTAAGAACACAAACACATTAATTGTATCACTTAAAGTCAGTCTCAGAGGCTGCCAAGAAGAGCAAGTTCCAAATGCCATAGAGCACTCAGTTGTAGGAGTAGCTTGTATATCACGTTACAGCCCAGCTTGTGAGTCGTCTCTGCATGCTTGTCTTGGACAAGACTTGTAATATATCCAGTGTTGCCAGCTCTTGTGATTTCCCTTCCCCCCAACCCTCCCGCCGGAGGCAGAGCCAGAGCCCATAATAGCTGAGAAGCTCCCACCCTCTCATGACTATTTGCTCTGTCTGGGGAAAACCTCTTTTGATTGGTGCTTTCCCCACTGCCCAATCTCTTGGAGTAGAGCAGCCAATCAGAGTTGCTGCAGGAAGCAGGCAGAGCTCTCTCCCTTTCCTCTCAGGAGCCAACACCATTCTTGTAGCAGGGAAGGTAGCAGTAATAGTTTGATGGCTCCACTCTCTCCTTCCCCCTTTCCTACTGTGATTAACCAGTTGGCTGCTCTCCTCCTCCCCTCTCCATCCCAGCAATGCCTTGCCTGGGAAGGGGCTGAGAAAGAGGTGAAGAACTCTTGGAGCTACCCCTACAGCCTGGAAGTGGGAGGAGGAGACCTTGCTGCTGCCCCCTCCATCCCCTGAGCATGGGTGGTGGTGGGGGGCTGGGCCAATCTGAGGGCAGAATTACTTAATGGGGGATGGAGATGGGCAGATGTGGGGATGAGCTCCTGCAGCAGGGGCCAAAATCAATTTGATAAACTTGGAAGTGTAATACCACTAATTGTCACACACTGGTGGGAGGGCAGGGGAGTTTAAAAATCAAGACGGACCAAAACCACAATACAATCTTTGACCCAGAAACACTTACAAAACAAAACAATAAAATAACCTGATGACTTTCTGGGTAGGCAGTTCAGTGTAGTCCAGACAGCTACCCTCACCAGGAAAGGTGCTTGAAACCTACTTGAATGACTATCCCAGAGCAATCAGCTCTGATTCTCTCAGCTGCTGGCTCAACTCATGGAATAATGGATTTTCTACACAGGGGAGTGTGCAGCCTGGCTGATGGATCAGCAGCTTCTCGCTTGGGCATATGGGTAAAAGGGAGAGAGATATTTAAGGGGAGGATGTTTCTCTGAGGTGGAGTGCAGGAGGAAGGCATCCACCACCACATGCAAGAAGAAATGGCTGGGGAGAGAGAAAAGGCAGGAGGGACTCTGCTTATCTTGAAACACTGACATGACTTTGGACTTGCAGAAGAGGTGAGAGCAAGCTAAAGGGTGAGTTGAT
Source organism: Trachemys scripta elegans (assembly GCF_013100865.1). Classification (NCBI taxonomy): domain Eukaryota; kingdom Metazoa; phylum Chordata; order Testudines; family Emydidae; genus Trachemys; species Trachemys scripta. The sequence goes on from NC_048305.1 coordinate 56,340,320, forward strand.
TTTTTGCGAAGATCGGTAATTCTCTAGTGCTTTTTAAAAGTAAAGTGACTGTTTTAAAAGTTCCTTTGCTAAGCCTGTGCCTTGCTTTCCAGCCATCTTGTCCCTGAAGGAGTTAAACTAGAAGCCAGAGTGCCCACAAGTAGGTTGGACTCTGGGAGAGTATGTATAAGCAACTGGAGAGAATCACGAGGTCAGATTTGTTCCAGCATGCATGTTGCTGCGATGCTGGGAGTATCTTTCCTATACCTGAACAATAACTCTGTGTGGCTCAAAAGCTCATCTCTCTCACCAACAGAAATTGGTCTAATAAAGATATTACCTCCACACAGCCTGTCTGCCTACACTTTCACAGTAAAGATGCTTTAGAATCTGATCAGCTGTTGGCAGCAGTACTGCATCCCACATTGTCCAGTATTGCATCAGATACTTCCATAGTTCATTGATCTTGTGCTGAAGTGACCTACCAGTATCTAAACCAAGCTGTGATTGTACTTTGAACAGTGAAAAGGAGGTCACCAAAAAGCAGTTGATAAGTGTGCTTTTGTTATATTGCATAATACATTATATGGGCCACATGTGCCAGCCAGATAAGACATAAAGATCAGTTACATGAGGCTTGGGGAAACCTAGGAGTACTTGTACTAAAGAAAAACAGAAACCTCTATGAGATGAAGGGAACTACACAGTAACAAAAATACAAAAGAAATTAGGCAGATAAAGATACCATAATCTTGAGTAATAAAAACAAATCTAAAACTGTAAACTGCAGATTATTGTGAAGACCTTTTAATTTGATTGTGGAGTTGAATAGCTTGGTGTAAGCTTCTCCTACAAGCTGCTGCAATTAACTAAAGACACTGGTTAAATATTAGTGTAACCCACACACCTTCTGGGTGTGGTGTTCTGTCCCACCTAGTGGCACCGAGACCACTTAAAGAGAGAGATAAAATGAGTCTGCTCTACAGCCTTAGCTAACAGCGAGTTGGCTTTTAGCTTATGCAGTAGAGGCTCAGGCACTAAGATCCAGAGGTCCCACAGTTCAATCCTGCCTGTTGACAACCAGGCTCTGTCAGCGTTACAAGTAGGGGCTCATCCAGGATTTCAACAGGGAAGACTCCGAAGCTCGGGACTGAGATTCCCCGGTTCAATCCTGTCTGTCAACAACCAGCGTCTGTCAGTGTTACAAGTAGGGGCTAGTCTGGGATTTCAACTGAGAAGACTCTGAAGCTCAGGATGTGCTTCCTCAGCTAGGGGAAGTATGTAACCCACACTTCTCCTGGGTGTGATGTTCTGTCCCATCTAGTGGCGTCAAGATCATTTAAAGAGAGAGATAAAATGAGTCTGCTTTACAGGCTTAGCTGGCAGCCAGTTGGCTTTTGGCTCATGCACTAAGCTCCAGAGGTCCCCGGTTCAATCTGTCCGTCGACGACAGGGGTCTGTCGTTACATTAGCACCAGTTTTGAAAGGTGCGCCACACTGTTTACCCTCCTTCAAATACACTCTGGTAAAAGAGTTAAAAAAATATTTTGAATGGACAGTAAATTCCTGATATCTATCAATTCAAACAAAGTAAAGCAAACAAAAGCCCAATCCCTGTATTTATTTCTAACTGATATGAAAGGCATAATGCTGATGAACTGCATACAAAAATCAGATTTGAATTGAGCTACTTGTTCTCTACCTAAAACTGTCTCAGGCNTGTAGACATACCCTCAGGCTGAGCACCCAAATCAGTGGTCACTTGTGAACGTATGGGCCTTGCAAAATAGGGATAATGTCTCAGATCCTCCAAGGCATTAAGGTGCTATGAGAGTTAAGTTTCTAAACACCTTTTGAGGATCTGAGCACATATGAAATATATCTCACCAGAGTTTTATGAAGAATAATTGGCTAAAGCTCATTGTAGCTGAAAAGCAACAGATGATCCTAAAAATAGAAAGTGCTGATTTTTCTTATGAGGTAAAGAGCATCCTCAACTCTCACTGGCTTCCATAGGAATTGAAAGCACTTGTCTTGGTAAAGCAAGCTCTGTAAGTTTTTATTTATTCTGATTCTAACTAGGACAAGAACTATCAATATCGAAACATCCCAAGCAAGGCTATTCTGATGGTCCACCTAGGACCAGGAACTGCTGGAAATCTCATAGAGAGCCTCTTTTTTATGATATCTAGACTAAAGAGACTTAGATAGATTCTTGTGCTCCCATTAAAATTGTCAAAACTCCTATTAAACTCAATGACAACAGGGTTTGGATGCTTATCTGCACTTCTTGGTAATGAGAAAAAGGCCTAAATCAAAACTCTGCAACTGACACCATTGAAATTTGGGAGTGTATGGGTCTGGATTTGTACTTAGTAGCTTGGACCCATCCCTGCTTACAATGGGGGAAAATACAAAGGAACAGCTGTGTGTAGCAAGAAGGTTTTGTTGCTTTAGTGTCCTTGGAGAAGGAACAAATAGTCTGAGTTCACATGATGTTAAATGTTTGTAGATTTATATTAGTGACCTAAATAAAGCCAGGATTTCAAACATCGAGCACTAAGTTATGTTCATAATGCAGTGAAGGCTTTTCTCAAAGTAAATGTTTCCTTTGTTGTATTGATTCAAATGAGCATGTGGTGTTCCCAGAGAAAAATATTTTTAGATTCTGTTGCTTTCCTTTTGGAATAGAGTAGCTAATTCTCTCCTGGGATTAACTGTTTGCTGATAAACCACGCAGTGCTTTGAAGGAATTCATAACACTACATCTGAGCCACAAGTGCAGGAAAATATGCTACAAATAGTCTTTTGGACCACCTTTAAAAAAAGTTAAACCTGTTTTTAAATGGCATTATTTTGGGGGTGGTAGGAGGAAGTGTGTGTGAAATTATTTGAATATTGACTAACTTTCTACCAATTAAACTATATAAAGCTCTGCATGCACTGGGCTCTGCCTTCCTGAGAGACCACCTCTTTTCCCGCATAATACTGCTGCATTTGCTGTTAATGGAGGTGTTCAAGTCGAAGCCCCCTTGCTTTAAAAGACACTGGTCTGATGATAGGGAGATTTTTTGAGAGAGCGTTGGACTTGGAACTTGTTCTCCCCATGCTCTGAAATAGCCCAAACTGGTTGACTTTCAGGCCAAGACACAAAGCCCACATATCTGACTGGAGGTTTAGGGTAGGCTTAGATGTACGGAGTGCTGGGTTTTTTAGGGAGCTGAGGAATGTGCAGATGGACCCCATTGTTCTGCCTGTAGCCTGAGTCATTATGAACACTAACGGTTGTTCTGGGATTCAGAATGTGGGAATTATTTTTCTTGAACTGTTGTTTTCTGTAATGACGTAACAGAGTCGAGCCCAAGGGTTCAGGTACAAACCCGCCATAACCAGACTCAATGGTTGAGGGGATAAATCCTCACTGGGGGAACTGAGTCAGTGGTGAGTATGTTTGTGGCACAGTTAAAAGGTGTTGTGGCCTAAAATCTGTGGAGGTGGTGGGACAGTGGCACAGCTAGGAAATAGCTATCAGCCAGTACTCTGCTGAGATCAGGGAAGACTGCTGAATGGTGAGACTCTGACACAGCTAGGAAAGCAGTGGGCCAGAATTCCACTGAGAGCAGGGAAACTGAGGTACAGCTAGAATGTGCTATGGCCCAAAAACTGCTGGATGCTGTTAGTGACTGATAGAGTTAGCCAAATAGCTGTGGGCCAGTATTCTGCTGAGAGCAGGACAAATTTCTGGGAGCAGGAAAAATTCAGGGTGGTAAGATATGGTTTCACACCTTTGGGGTTGATCGAACCCTTTACTCGTCTGGGTGAGAGAAATGGAGGCACAGCTAGAAGGTGCTTTTGTCCTGGAAACTGCTAAGAGTGGTGAGACCCTGTGTTAGAGTCCTGGGCTACAGCAGTTGTACCTGCACTCTGATAATTGAATCACCAATTAGATTGTTCTGGAGTAAACCTGAGTGTCAAAGCTGTGACCAATTGATAGATTGGGGATGGGTTGGAGAGGGTTATAAGGCTAATTTACCACAGAAAGTAGAAAAGATGAAGGAAAGAAGGAAGAAAGTGTGGGGGAGATTGGTAGGCATTTAAGAGAGAGGTCAAGGGAAAGACATCTTCTCTCTCCCCCATTTTTGGCTGAGTGAACTAAAGACTCTATGCCCTGGTCTACACTACGAGGCTAGGTCAAATTTAGCCGCATTTGGTCGATTTTATAAGCAATGCAGCTACACAACCAACCCCATTCCATCGACCTAAAGGGCTCTTAAAATCGACTGCTGTACTTCTTCCCGACAAGGGGAGTAGCGCTAAAATCGACCCTCTTCGGTCGAATTTGGGGTAGTGCAGATGCACTATTATGCAATTCGAAGGTATTGGTCTCTGGGAGCTATCCCAGAGTGCTCCAATATGACCGCTCTGGACAGCACTTTCAACTCCGATGCACTAGCCAGGTACACGGGAAAAGCCCCGGGAACTTTTGAATTTCATTTCCTGTTTGGTCAGCGTGGTGAGCTCAGCAGCACAGGTGACCATGCAGTCCCAGAATCGCAAATGAGCTCCAGGATGGAGCAAACGGGAGAAACTGGATCTGATTGCTGTATGGGGAGAAGAATCTGTGCAGGCAGAACTCCTAGCAAAAAAAAGAAATGCTAATATATATGCCAAAATCGCTCAGAGCATGGTGTAGTGAGGCTACACCACGGACACACAGCAGTGCCACGTGAAAGTTAAGGAACTCAGGCAAGCCTACTACAAGACAAAGGAGGCAAACTGTCGCTCTGGGTCAGAGCCCCATAAATGCTTCTTCTATGATCAGCTGCATGCCATTCTAGGCGGGGACCCTACCAGTATCCCACCACTGTCCGTGGACACCTGCAAGGGGGGAGTATCATGCAACACGGAGGAGGATTTTGTGGATGATGAGGAGGAGGAGAATGCCTAGCAGGCAAGCGGAGACTCCGTTCTCCCCGGCAGCCAGGACCTTTTCATCACCCTGGAGCTAATACTCTCCCAAGGCGAGTTCCCGGACCCTGAAGGCGGAGAAGGCACCTCTGGTGAGTGCACATTTGTAACTACAATACAGAGGTTAAAAGCAATTGTGTTTAATGTTTGATTTGCCCTGAAGACTTGGGATACATTCGTGGCCAGTACAGCTACTGGAAAAGTCTGTTAACGTGTCTGGGGATGGAGTGGGAATCCTCCAGGGACATCTCCATGAAGCTCTCCTGGAGGTACTCTGAAAGCCTTTGCAGAAGGTTTCTGGGGAGGGCTGCCTTATTTTGTCCTCCACGGTAGGACACCTTACCACGCCAAGCCAGTAGCAAGTAGTCTGGAATCATTGCAGCACAAAGCATGGTAGCGAATGGTCCTGGATTTTGGTTGCATTCATGCAACATTCAGTCTTTATCTTTCTGTGTCAGCCTCAGGAGAGTGATATCTTTCATGGTCAACTGGTTGAAATAGGGGAATTTTTGTAAGGGAACAGTAAAGGGACCTGTTCATGCTGGGCTGTTTGTGCTTGGCTAAAAGAGATCATTCCTGAGAATAGTTACATGGTGGGGGAAGAGCTGTGCTGAATATCCACCCCAAAACCATAGCCCCTCCTTTTAAGCGGAAAACCCAACCGTCATTGCTTTCTATGGGAAAGGAGGGTGCTGCAGTTTGAAACCATTCCCACGTGTTATAAAGGCGGAAGAAGCCAAACATGTGTACCGTTTGGCTTACCATGGCTCCCAGGAAACCTAATTCTGTTGCCCAGCCATGTGTGATGTGTCACTACACTGGCAAGTGCTCAATATAAAAGGCAAAATGTGACCTTGTATCTAAAACACATGTGCTGTCTGCTGTGAATTGCTTTATTCGCTGTGAATTGCTTGATTCGCTGTGAAAGAAGAAAAACCTTTTGTTCTCAGAAATGTATCTTCTTAAATTTTACTCTCCCTTTTTATCCCCCCTGCAGGTGCAAATGTTTCTATGATCCCCATATCATCCCTGAGGTTATCGCAGATTAGAAGGTGAAAAAAACACACTCACAATGACATGTTTTCAGAGCTCATGCAGTCCTCCCGCACTAATAAGGCACAGCTGAATGCGTGGAGGCATTCAGTGACAGAGGCCAGGAAAGTATTCAGTGAGCACGATCAGAACACGCAGAAGGAGATGCTGAGGCTAATGGGGGAGCAAATGGACAGGATCAGGCATCTGGTGGAGCTGCAGGAAACGCAACAAGAGCACAGACTGCCACTGCATCTATTGTATAACTGCCTGCCCTCCTCACCAAGTTCCATATCCTCCTCACCCAGACGTCCAAGAACGCAGGGAGGCGGGAAGGCTCCGGCACCCAGCCATTCCATTCCAGAGGATGGCCCAAGCAACAGAAGGCTGTCATTCAAACAGCTTTGATTTGTAATGTGGCTACAGTAAGCACTGTGGCCTTGTCCTTCCCTCCTCCCCCACCCCACCCCACTCGGGCTACCTTGTCAGTGATCTCACTTTTTTTTAATAAATAAAGAATGCATGAATTCAAAACAATAGGGACTTTATTTCCTTTGCCAACTGTGTTCGGGGAGGGAAGAGGGGGATGGCTTACAGGGAAGTAAATTCAACAAAGCGGTTTTGCATCAAGGAGAAATGCGCACACAACTGTCACACTGTAGCCTGGCCAGTCATGAAACTGTTTTTCAAAGCCTCTCTGATACACAACGCGCCTAGCTGTGCTCTTCTAATCGCCCTGGTGTCTGGCTGTTCAAAATTAACCACCAGGCAATTTGCCTCAACCTCCCACCCCACCATAAACATCTCCCCCTTACTCTCACAGATATTATGGAGCACACAGCAAGCAGCAATAACAATAGGAATATTGGTTGCGCTGAGGTATATCCTAGTCAGCAAACAGCGCCAGCAGGCTTTTAAACATCCAAAGGCACATTCTACCACCATTCTGCACTTGCTTAACCTATAGTTGAACTATTCCTTACTATTGTTCAGTATGCCTGTGTACGGCTTCATGAACCATAGGAGCAAGGGGTAGTCTGGGTCCCTAAGGATAAGTATTAGCATTTCAACATCCCTAATGGTAATTTTCTAGTCTGGGAAGTAAGTCCCTTCTTGCAGCTTTTCGAACAGCCGGAAGTTCCTAAAGATTCAAGAGTCATGCACCTTTCCCCAGCTATCCCACGTTGATGTCTGTGAAACATACCTTGTGATCCACCAGTGCTTGCAGCACCATTGAGAAGTACCCCTTGCAGTTTATGTACTGGTTGGCAAGGTGGTCCAGTGCCAAGATAGGGATATGCATTCCGTCTATTGCCCCACCACAGTTAGGGAACCCCATTGTAGCAAAGCCATCCACTATTATCTGCACATTTCACAGAGTCACTAACCTTGTTAGCAGAAGGTCACTGATTGTCTTGGCTACTTGGATCACAGTAGCCCCCATGGTATATTTGCCCACTCCAAATTGATTCCTGACTGACCGGTAACAGTCAGGCATCGAAAGCGTCCACAGGGCTATCACCACTCGCTTCTCAACTGTCAGGGCAGCTCTCATCTTTGTATTCCTGCGCTTCAGGGTGGGGGAAAGCAACTCACAAAGTTCCATGAAAGTGGCCTTACGCATGCAAAAGTTTTGCAGCCACTGGGGATCATCCCATACCTGCAACACTATGCGGTCCCATCAGGCTGTGCTTGTTTGCTAGGCCCAGAATCGGCGTTCCACTGTATCAGCCTGCCCCACTGCCGCCATGATGTCCCAATTGCCACATCCTGTGCTTTCAGGAATGTCTGTGTCCATGTCCTCCTCACAATCGTCCTCATGCTGGAGGCTTCAAGCCAGGTTCCGCACATACTGCAGGATAATGCGCGAGGTGCTTACAATGCTCACAACAGCAGCACTGAGCTGAGCATGCTCCATGCTTGCCGTGCTATGGCGTCTGCACGGGTAACCCAGGAAAAAAGGTGTGGAATGATTGTTTGCCATTGCTTTCAAGGTGGGAGGGAGGGAGGGCAGATTGATGACATGTACACAAAACCACCCGTGACAGTGTTTTTGCCCCATCAGGCATTGGGAACTTAACCCAGAATTCCAGTGGGCTGCAGGGACTGTGGAATAGCTACCCACAGTTCACCACTCCGTGAGTCAATGCTAGCCGTGGTATTGAGGATGGACTCCACCAACCTACTGCGCTTAGTGGGGATGTACACGATCGACTGTATAAAATCACTTTCTAAAGATTGACTTCTATAAAACTGACCTAATTTTGTAGTGTAGACATACCCTATGTTATTGTAAATACTGAACTGCACAATTTGTAAGGGTGATGGGGAGAATGCTGTAAATAAACTGCACAAGGTGTTTGACCAGAAGAAGGTCACTGAACAGTTTGTGGCTAGAAAAAGAGACAGGAGCAGCATGATTCCACATTGCATCTTGGTATAGTTTGAGAATGCTGTGTGCTAGGATTCCACTGTGAGCAAGGAAAACTCAGGTTGGTAAGAGATCTGGTTTCATGCGTTTGGGGGTATATTTTAGATATAATTAAGCATTGAGGAACTGGAAATCAAGGGGATGCAATCCTATGCTCTGGGTGCCCCTAAGCCTCCAACTGTTGTCCCAACAAGTTGGGACTGGACAACAGTGGTTGGAGCACTCAAAATTGCCCTGTTCTGTTCATTCCCACTGAAGCATCTGGTGCTGGCCACTGTTGGAAGACAGGATACTAGGCTAGATGGACTGTTGGTCTGACCCAGTATGACCCTTCTTATTTGCTGACTGTTTTTATGATGAATAGAACCTTACTGTTTTGGTATTGGTTTTATTCTGCATTGTGGTTTAATAATTAGCCAAGTTGCTTGGAGGCTGGGATAGGTGGCTTTTAAAAATACATTAAAAGAAATAAGGACAACAAGCTTTGCTATATCAGGTCATTGGTACATTGGTTTCCATCCTCTGGCAATGATCAGTAATCATGCCTCAGACCTGTACAAAAAATGAACAATCCGCCCATGATACATTTAGACAATTGCATGATGCAGTACCACAGCAGTGTGTATTTATGGATTCCTGAAGATGTTTGTTGGGACTCTTAATTCCTTCCTGATGCCCCCAAGATATCATTTTATGTCATGGAATGTGTTTGATTCCTTTTATCATAGCTGTTGAATGTGTTTTATTAATCGTCATTTGATACTTTGCCATGTATGCTAGTGAACAAACGAATTGCAGATTTGCATACTCTTGTCCCTAGATAGCATTACTTGCCATCTTCGCAGAATGATAGTTTTTAACACTTGAGAAAAATGACATTATCCTTGCCAAAGCTGCCATTCATTTTTGTGGAAAACTGTAAAGATCCAATATCGAATGTACTGGCAGATAGGACTCCTGGATTCTGTGCCTGACTCTGCCGCAGTCACTTAACAGACCATGTTAATTCCAGGGTACATCCTAGCTTTTGCCAGTGTAGACCGTGCCAGAGGATCCTGGTGGTGAAGTCTGCCACTTGAGAAGACTGTAGTGGATGAAAGTGACCATCCTCTCTCCACTACACCAGGGAGCTTGCAAGGTGTAGTGAGTAGTAGAGGGTGTGTAGAGTAGTGTTGGCAAGGGAGTAGGCATGGCGGGGGGTGAGGGTGCACTGAAACAGTATACGTTCTTTTAATAACCTTCCCCAGAGGGGCTGTAGCTCCTACATTTAAATCTGCTTCTCTTCTCCCCCTATGGAAAACTCCAAGTGAGTATGGTTGACACCCATGCTTACTCTCCCTCTGGATGAATGCATTCTTATCCTAGAGTTCCAGGCTCCTTGAATCAGTTACAGTGAACCTGGCCCAACTATTGTGGGCCTAAGTAATGATTACTTCACAGGTAAGTGTCAGTTAACCAGGATTCTTGCTGACACTTGCTATGTAAATGTGGTGGATATTTTCTCCAAACCAACAAAAATCTGTTTTGTCAGCTAAGTTGTCAGAACCCTTTTTTGCACAGTACTTCTAGAGGGTGCTGTTTCCTTATAGGAATGTTCATTCCAGATTTAATACCAAACCCTGCCTCTGACCATACCCCAAACTTTGGTGTGTAGGGCAGAGGAGTTTTGAAATCCAGATGCTGATCTGTATTTAGCAAGTGATTCTCTTACCTTGATGATGACCCAAACCAAAGCCTCTGATCCAAACAACCCTGAAATCGATGGTGTTTGGTATCTAGTTATGGATTCATGTTTTACGACTTGATCCCATCTCTAGTTTATTCAGCTGTCAAAACCTCTGTATCTAAAGGATTGGGAGGTAGGATAGCCTTAAGAAGGTGCACTGTTAGAGTTTGAATTGCACGAATGGGGTTATCCAATACAGTCACTTGCGATAAACACCCAGCTGCCTTCTTTTACAGAGAAGTCAGTGAGTTTAACTAAAGGTGCAAGGCTGTGTTGCATTTTTTCCACTGTAAGTAGAGCCAATATTTACAGTGTTTGTTATTTTACACAGTAATTATCTTTTAAATGTTATTACTGAAGGTCATACTACCCTAGGTCCATGTGACTCAAGAGCAGTGCGTGACCCTGAAAATACAGTAAGAAAATCTTTCAGTTAATGCAGGAAAGACTCTTAATTCTACAAAGTGTTTATCTCTAAGCAGTGCTGGGACTGAGCCTCAGAACTGGAAGCTCACTTCAGCAGTATCAAGGATTCTGTACAATCTGAATTGCTGCCAACTAGGCCTTATTCAAAAGCTATTTTTAATGCCTTGCTATGTCCCATCCCTCCCAAGTATAGAGCCAGATTGTGTGCCTGTCTCTCAGCCTAGCAAATAGGATTCTATGTGTGACGTGGACCCAAAATGAGGGACAGAAATTATTCATGCAGGAAATTTAAAAGGCTGTTGGATTAGTTCCTTTAGTATAAATAACTTTCTACAATCATCATTTCCTGATTGTTTGCTTTTTCTGATTATAAATCTTCAACAATAAAAGTGAAGGGATCCGAAACTTGTGTGGGACATAGGTAAACAATAGGACTAAAATGAATGACCCCCCTTGAAATGGGGAATAAGTGAGAGATCTGACCCCATGATCTATACATTGGCCTCTATTTTCCATAAGGAGAATAGTATGCTTTCCTTGTGAGACTAGCACCTTTTCTTCCCCAACTTTTGGGATAAGTTTCAGTCGTAGGGTCTTTAAAAGGAAGCAGTCCATCAAATGCAGTTGTAGTTGGCTCTTGGCTGGGGGGGAAAGGGTTCCAGGGAAGGTTTCTTGCACCTTTTCCCACTGCATGCACCTGCCAAAAAGTCAGGCATAACGTGTCTCTAAACTAGGTTCCAGAATTCCATGAGAGTGAAGAGTTCCTAGTACCTTGCAGGATTGGGCCTTCTGAGAGTGGCACTTTCTCTTGCTACTGTGATCAACTAAATTTTTTGGGGAAACGTTCAACCAAAGAGCACTGAATGATGTTGATGCTAAATTCCAACTGGGGAAAACAAATGGTAAAGCTAGTATTCTACTATTTTAAGGGTCTGCTACTTTTCCCTACTTATTCTCAGTTGATTGTACAAGTGAGAAATGGGCCAAATCTAAAACCCTGGATCCAAGCTTGATACCTTTATAATAGGTAGAACTAAAATTCTGGATATGAATCTTCCTCAAATTGGGGATTCATAAATAAATCTGTACCTGAACTTTTCCCAGGTGTGGGGGCGGTGTGTGTGTGTTGAGAAATAATGTTAGGGTTGGGATCATAATAGAGACTGTTTCCAAACTGCATATTTAGATCCAAATCTAGATCTGTGGATTTGGTCCGAGCCCATCTCTAGCACAAGTTTTTAAAAGTACTAGGACCTGCAGTCACTGTTAAACATGGAAGCAACAAAAGTTGTAGAGGTTTTCATCTGAATTTAGTCAACACAATGTTCTGTTCTTCATATCTGTTCAGTAGAAATCTGACAAGTGACTCATCCCCTGGTATTTCTTACTGACTATCTTTCTCTTTCTGTCAGGTTTAAAGAAAATAGCCAAAAAAACCTGGCAGCATATGCTTTCTGCAGGACATAGTATTTGTCAATTGCCTTATTTAGAATGGATTGGGGGAGATCCATTAAAGCAGAGATTTTCAAGCCTTTTCAAAATATGGACCACTCTTTCAAACTGTCTGTGAGAACATGTCTCCCATTCATTGTCATTAGGTCAATCTCCCTTCCTATTTGTGATCACGTAACATCCCTGTGGCAATTACAGCAATTACTGTACATGAAAAGTAATATTAGGAGTCCATGTCATCACCAGGAATTCCTGGCTCCCACTCCTGTGCTCAAACCACTACTGCATCCTGCCTCTCTGAGGTAAAGTTATAAATGAAAACGAATACAGTACACTTCTTTCCTTAGTGCATTTAGGGCCATTTTGTGAATTCAGTTACTGAGGCAAATAGTTCAATGAGGTTCTAAAAAGAATAGACATTTTATTTTAAACATTTAATCTATAGTAGCTAGGATAAAATTTTAAAAGGCTTCTCAATCCTCATGCTGCAGAGCATAAGCTAATCACTGACTCCAGTCAGGAAAAATATCCTCACTCAGTTTTATAGTATTGCACAGTTAAATGCATTAAGAGTTGTGTGGGGTCTTAAAGCTTTCTGGTGCTGGTAACTATCAGACTGGAATGTAGACTAAGTAGATCACTGAGTCTCATAAGGATGTTCCCTTCTGGTGCCGCTTTCTCTTTTCCTTGTCCTCTATTTAACAATATGAGAATTTGTATACTATGTTTTATCACAAGCAGAAGGACGCTTATCTGTAAGCAAACTTGCTTTGATTGAGGTTTTCCGCATAACATGACTTATTTGCTCTCTGGAAAGCTTTCACTTTGTCTTGGTGTTGCCAGACACAGACTCTAGTGATGGGGAAACAATGAATAGTATTTTCAGGAAATTTGAGCATGGTCACGTTTTCAGGATGATCAGAAAATGAAGTCAGGGAACTGTGAGCCATATTCTGAAGTTCTTACTCAGCAGTGGCACTTACTTTGACAAAACTCCCACTGAATTCTCTGGGAGTTGTGCACAAATAACAAGGAAGGTAAGAACTTCAAAATCTAGTCAAAAGGACGTGGCTCAATATTAGATCCAAATACTTACTAAACAAAGCAAAACCCTGCAAACAAACAGTATTAAAAATAATGGGTTTCCTCTCCATGCAAAGGTTTGGGAAGCAGCAGCAAAGGTAACCTAGAGCTGCCAAAGAGCTAGAGAAGGTAGTGAGAAGGAAGGAAGTGCAAAATCAGGAGTTCCATATAAATGGTTCACATTAGAAGGAACGTCTTACGTTACAAATTCATGGAGTTTCCAGTTCTCAGTGTTGGTATAGGTGAACATGAAGCCCCAGCATTTTAATATGGTTTGTAGTATTATGTGGTGATGTTATCAGCAACATGAAACATGTATGTTTTCAAAAACTGTAAACTGCCAAAATGCTATTTTGATGGGTGCCTAATGTATAACTAAGAGGAATATTATACTTCTTCTTCGAGTGATTGCTCCTGTCTATTCCACAGTAGGTGTGCGTGTTCGCCATGTGCACTGGTGCCGGAAGTTTTTCCCTTAGCAGTACCCATACTGGGGCAGCACCATGGTGACCCCTGGAGTGTCGCCTGTACATCGCACTATAGGGGGAGCCGCGGGCTCCCCCCATCCTCAGTTCCTTCTTGCCGCCAGTGAAGGTAATCAGAACTTTGTGCTCCAGCTCTGCTGCAGCCCTTCTTCTCGACCTTAGTGGTACCGTTTGTGGATCGTCCTTCAGTTATTAGAGTGGCTCTGGACATGCCCCGTGCCCCAGGCTTCAAGTCATGCGACTCTTGTCGCTGTTCTATGCCCAGGAGCGACCCTCATGCTGTGTCACTTCGCTGCCTGAGTGAGACTCACATTAGTGACTGTTGCAAGATCTGCAGGTCGTTCAAGCCAAGGACCAAGAAGGAGAGAGACTTTAGACTTCAAGCTGTCCTGATGGAGTCGGCGCTGGCCCCAACGCCGATACGCAGATCGGACTCGGCGCCGGCCGCTACGTCATCAGTACGTAGCGAGGCCCCTTCAACCTGTTGGCACCGCTCTCCGTCCAAAAAGCAAGGGAAGGGCCCAGCCTCACAATGATGCCGCAATAAGGATAAGGGGGAGGCTGATCCCGCACTGGGCAGCCCTCAGTCACCCCGGGGCTCAAGAGCTCCGACTTGCGTGGAGTGGAGCAGCCCGGTACCGTCGGCCCAGGCATCCCCACTGGTACAGATGCCGTCGATGCCGGAGGCGGTGCAGGCTGCGAAGGACATTATGTCTCTGCCCGTCCCGAGCTCGCAAATGGGTACGGCCCTAGATCGCGAGGCAAGCCTCCTTTGGGTGCCCACCAGATCTCTCCAGCCAGCCGCAGTTCCCGCTCCGAGGATCGCTTCCCACACCGTTTGGCGCACAGCGGCCGCTCTTCTGACAGCTCCCGGCCACCCTAGACGCCGGCCAGACCGTCCGAGCCATCGTCGAGACGGGAGTCGTGGGGACCCTCTACGCCACCTGCCAGCGAGCGTAGGCACCGAGATAGGCACCGGGAACGCTCACCTGCGAGGCGTGGTTACCGGAGCCACTCTCGATGGGATAGACGTCGGCGTTCCCATTCCAGCTCCCGCTCCACTAGACATCACGCCAGAGGCTCCCCCTGGGGCACCTCGGCATCAGGGCACCGGGCTTCGCGTCACCGCCCCGGGTATCGGAGCAGTTCGGCGCGTGGGTACCACTTCTTGACGTCGAGATCCTGGTCCCAAAGGAGATGACGTCACAGGCACCGCTCCTACCGCTCCTGGGGCACCGAGCGTTCTTCGGCGACCTCGGCCTCGGCACCCGTCCACCCATCCTCGGTACGCGCCGTTCCACCCGGACACATATTGCCATCGTGCACTCAGCTGAGCCAATGGCAGGGGACCCTGTAGCAAGGGCAGTGGTGCCAGTGGGCACCATGGCCATCGGTGCCAGCCCAAACGGAGGCCCGTTCAGTTGCTGGAGCATCCCAGGCGCCATCAGCCTCCTCTGGCCGCCCACGGGACAAGTCGGCGGGTCATGAGTCAGCGGACCCGCACCAGGACTCTGATTTCGGTCTCGACACCCTGGCACCGACCAAGGCGCCCGGCTCTGTGCGGGCCCTCTCCCCGGCACCGGACAACACCATAGCAGCGCCTCCGCCATCGGTCCCGCAGGAGGACTTTAAGGCGCACCAGGACCTGCTAAAGTGGGTGGCATCCAACCTCCAGCTGCAGGAAATGGAGATGGAACGTCCGTTTGATTCCCTTTTTAACGTCCTGTCTCCCTCGGCACCGGGTCGCGTGGCCCTGCTTCTGCACCAAGGTATTGCCAACATTTCGAACTCGCTGTGGCAAACTCCTGCCTCCTTGGCCCCAATCTCGAAGAAGGCCAAAAGGAAATACTTTGTGCCGGCGAAGGACCACAAATATCTTTATTCCCACCCGGCACCCAACTCGCTCGTGGTGGAATCGGTAAACTACAGAGCGTCAGGGCCAGCCCACGCCCACCCCCAAAAACAAAGACGCCAGGAGACTGGACTCCTTTGGCAGAAGATTTTATTAGTCAGCTAGTTTCCAGCTTCGGGTAGCCAACCACGAGGCCTTACTGAGCAGGTACAACTTCAACCTGTGGGAGTCTCTGCCTAAATTTGAGCCCCTCCTCCTGGACCGGGACAGGAAGGACTTCAAGGCTCTGGTGGAAGAGGGGTTGGCGGCGGTTAAAGCGGCCCTGCAAGCAGTGTCTGATGCTGCTGACACGGCGGCCCGCTCGATGGCTTTCGCGATCGCCATGTGCAGGGTGTTGTGGCTCCTGTTGTCCGGGCTGTTGACGGAGGCCCAATCTCTGATGCAGGACCTCCTGTTCAATGGCAAGGCACTCTTTGTGGACCAGACAGACATCAGGCTGCATGTGATGAAGGATTCCCGCACCACTTTGCAGACCTTGGGCCTCTACATCCCTCCGGCTAAGGACAAGGCCAAATCGCTTCCTGCGGTTCAACCTGTGAGGAGCAGATATGAGCCCCCATACAAAAGAGCCAGAGACCAGAAGCGTCGGTCTCAGCGGCTGTCCCTCTTTGCCCCGCAGCCTGGACCCTCTAAGGTCAAGAGGCAGGGAAAGAGGCGGTTTTGACTATTTGTAGGGGGGCACCGGGCCTGTTGCCAGGGCGACCCCCCGATTAATAAAGTTTGTGTTCTGCAACCGATTATCTGCCTTCCTCAGGGCGTGGTCCCACATAACTTCAGACCAGTGGGTCCTCAGTACCATTTCCAAGGGCTACGTGTTGCAGTTCATGTCACCCCTGCCAAATCACCTGCCCTCCATGATGGTTCCGGGGGACCCGGACGATGTCCGCCTCCTGCGTCAGGAGGTGGATCGGCTGCTTCACCTGGGGGCGGTGGAAAGGGTACTGGTTCAGTTCCATGGCAAAGGATTCTACTTCCGATACTTCCTGATCCCAAACGTGAAAGGGGGTCTCAGGCCCATTCTGGACCTGCACGACCTGAACAGGTTCCTAACCCGATCCAAGTTCCGCATGGTGTCCCTGGTTTCTATTATCCCCTCCCTGGACCCGGGGGACTGGTACGTGGCCCTGGACCTTCAGGACGCGTATTTTCACTTCCATATTTTCGAGGGGCACAGACGCTTTCTCCGATTCATGGTAGGGACGGACCACTACCAATTTGAGGTCCTCCCCTTTGGCATATCCACGGCTCCCAGAGTTTTCATGAAATGCATGTCCATGGTGGCGGCCTACCTCAGGCGGGAGGGGGTACAAATATTCCCTTACCTAGATGACTGTCTCCTCAAGGGGGAGTCACGTTTTGAAGTGGAGTCCCGGGTGGATCTGCTCCTGTCGACATGTGCCGATCTAGGCCTGGTCGTGAATGAGACCAAATAACATTAGTGCCCGTTCAGGGCATAGAGTTCATTGGGGCCCTGCTAGACTCCTCCAGGGCCACAGCCTCTCTCCCCCTGGACAGGTTTGAGACCCTAAGGGATCTCATCGCCTCGGTCACGGCCTTCCCGGTGACCATGGTGAGGACGTGTCTTCAGATTCTAGGGCACATGGCGGCGTGCACTTATGTGGTCCGCCATGCCAGACTCCATATGAGACCCCTCCAGATATGGCTGGCCTCCCAATTCTCCCAGGCTCGGGACGGTCTGGACAAGGTTCTCATGGTTCAGTCCCCGATACTAGGTTTCCTTCTATGGTGGTCCTGCCCGAGCAATATGCTGCAAGGGGTTCCCTTCATGCTTCGGACCTTGGCTGGGGAGTCCACACGGGGGACGTGCAAACCCAGGGAACATGGTCAACCCTGGACTTGTCCCTTCACATAAATGTCAAGGAGCTCAGGATGATAGGATTGGTGTGCGTGGCTTTCCTCACGCATCTCCACGTCAGGGTGGTCAGAGTCCTCACGGACAACACCACTGCCATGTACTATATCAACAGACAAGGCGGGACTCGCTCCCTAGCCCTCTTCCAGGAAGCCCTGAACCTATGGGAGTTCTGTATAGCCCACGATATCTCCCTGAGAGTGGCTCACCTCCCAGGCGTCCGCAATATGCAAGTGGACTGCCTCAGCAGGGTCTTCTCCCCCGAGTACGTGTGGTTGCTCCACTCAGAGGTCACTCACCAGCTCTTCCAAGAGTGGGGAGCTCCCCAAATCGACCTGTTTGCAAGCCGACAGAACCGGCATTGCCCCTGGTTCTGCTCCAGGGGAAGGGTGGGGGAAGACGCAATCTCCGATGCGTTCCTCCTGAGCTGGTCAGGCCAGCCCCTCTATGCCTTTTCCCCCGTTTCCCCTCAATGTGCTGGCCCGCGCCGCTTCTCGCCACCCCCATTGGCCCGGGACGGCGAACCACGGCGAGTGGGGGCCGCGATCGGCCGAACCTGCCACGTCAGCAGGTAAATAAAACTGGCCCGGCCCACCAGGGTGCTTACTCTGGCGAGCCGCGTGCCAACATTGCCGACCCCTGCTTTATTGCCTCGGCTGAGTGGGCAAAGGGGCAGCCTATCTCCACCCAGCGGCTTTCCTGCTGGATCATCTCGTGCATACACACGTGCTATGATCTGGCAGGGATTCCCCCACCACCAATCGTCAGGGCACACTCTACGAGGGCTCAGGCCTCGTCAGCTGCCTACGTCGCCCATGTCCTCATCCAGGACATTTGTAGGGCGGCCCTTTGGGCCTCAGTTCACACATTTACTTCGCATTACGCAATCGTCTCCCAGTCTAGGGACGACGCCGGGTTCGGCAGGGCGGTACTTCGTCCCGAACCATCGTGAACTCCTACCCACCTCCAACAGATATTGCTCGGAATCACCTACTGTGGAATACACAGGAGCAATCATTTGAAGAAGAAAGGACAGTTACCTGTTCCGTAACTGGTGTTCTTCAAGATGTGTTGCTCCTGTCTATTCCGCACACCCTCCTCCTTCCCGTCTGTCGGAGTTGTCCGGCAAGAAGGAACTAAGGGTGGGGGGAGCCCGCGGCTCCCCTTATAGCGCGATATACAGGCGCCACTCCAGGGGTCACCGCAGTGCTCCCCCAGTACGGGTACAGCTAAGGGAAAAACTTTTGGCAGCGGTGCACATGGGGAGCACGCACACCTACTGTGGAATAGACAGGAGCAACCCATCTTGAAGAATGCCAGTTACGGAACAGGTAACTGTCCTATCCTGTGCTGTATTTGGTAAGAGAAATGTGGTAATACTATTGAGCTAACATTGTTCTACTAGTGGTGTTAAAAATATATATACCAGTATACACTGCTATACAGTTAGTGGGAATAAGCATAAGATTGGTTCAAGTCTAAAAATCAATAGAGGAAAGCATATTATGACATTTGCATAACTCATTTAAGTAATGTGCAGTTACTATGTACTGTCACTTTTGTACTGTTATGGAACAGTATGATTGAAGTGCTATGGGGAAAGGAGATTTTCTTCCTATGTTAATCCCTCATATCTTAAAAGCTTTATATCCTTTAGCTGTTTTCTACAAGCCAGATTTCTGCATTAATGATGTAAGATCATGGTATCAAATTATTACATCAAATGTTTTAAGGGAAATAGGGATGTGCTGCCTTTGTTCTAATACAGCAGGAAACTCTAGCTATAGGCTCTGGGATTTCATTATGGTTATACAAAACCATAGTGTGTGTGTGTGTGTGTGGGGGGGGAACTATTTTAAAAAATATTGGTTTTATATTGGGAATTATTTAATATCATCCCAGCAATAGGATTACTGTACAACAGAAAATGTTACTTCAAATCACTGTATGCATCACTATGACTGGGGAGGAAAAAAATGATGGGGTGCGGGAGAGCTGTAAAACAGTGAAAGAAAATCCAGAGAGGAGGGATGACTTGCAGCTTCTGAAGAATGAGTCATTTATAGACTGGATAATAATTAGGATAAACTTGGAGACATATGAGAACTTTCTGGAATATGTTTGGCCCTAATCCTGCAAAGCCTTAGTCACATGAGTAATCTTTCCTCACCTAAGATGTCCAATTGACGTCAATGGAACTACTTGCAGGAGAAAGGATTACTCTCCTAACTAATTATTTGTAGGGTGTGCCCTTAATCAGTCATTTTTACATCACAGGAAACTTCTCCAGTTTTCCTTTCTCACCCCCTTTTCTTTCCAAACAGAAGGTGAAAGATAGAATTATAATACATTTTATAGCGTAAGTTTATAGGTATGTTTAATTATATGTAATTACACCTATGAACAAAATTACATTTACACACACACGCAGTGAGTGGAGTGAGAGACTCGGCTTTACACAGCATCCTGGATGCATAAATGTTTGGGGTTTTTTGTTGTTTGAGTTGGTCATTTTTTGTAATAAAAAAATTAATTGTGGTTCACATAGATAAAGTTGAGAACTGAAATATGAATAAACAAACTAAATGAGAAAATCAATTTCACATTGGTATATAAGATCTAATAAAATACTGAAGATACAGAACTATATTTATGGACCAAATTAAAAAGAAATCTAGCATCTCAATCAACATAACAAACATTTATACATCTCATTTGGGCAAAACTGATTTGTCTCTTGCTTTCTTCCTTGTGTGTGTACATATAATTGTATATGTACATGTGCAATGATGTGTGCTTAAACATACCTATTTTCACAATTCCCTGATTCAGTTTTTCAGAAGTAACCTCACTAAAATATCTTGCCTAAACAATATTTCTTTGTATAACATTATTTGTATAAGCTGACTGAGGGGGACTGGCTCAGAAGTAAATTACCCTTTTCTGAAGTCTGATTTGCAACACTGTACTGTAGCTAAATCTCATAACTAGCTTTGATAAATTCAGCTTATTAACTCATCTGTCTACCTGATAATTTACAGAGACAAGGTAGGTGAGGTAATGATCTTGTATTGGACCAACTTCTGTTGGTGAAAGAGAGAAGCTCTTCTAGATTGGGTACAGAGGAGGACACTTAACACCTACTGACCAGTCGGTAACGTTTAGTATGTACTGAATATAGCCAGGTATTACTTATTCAAACAGATGTGGGAAGTTACATATAAATACAGAATCAAGTGATTTGAAATTTTCAGCCTTTGCTAGCAGGCAAGTACTTCAGTCTTCCACCACATTCACCATAAGTAAAGTATTGTTTCAAGAATCACATTAGTATGGTATATACCAACTTTCTATGTGACTTTATTGTCTATTTTACTGTAAATCATTACAATACAGTGGTTTGAGTCATGGGATGCTGCTGAACAAACACTATTTTTGCCAAGTTTTGTGATGCAAGTTACTGTCTGCAATGAGTCATTTCTGGAGCTGGGCAAAAACTTTGGAGTTTCACTTTAAGTCCTGTGAGAAAAGTTTTAGGGTGACAATCTGTTTTAACAAGCAAAATCTTCTTCTGCCTTTTCATTAAAATGTCCTTCTTGCTTGAAACTACTGACCTGGGCCTGATTAAAGGAAAACAAAGCTAAAGAGGGGGTCAGCCCCAGCAGAGGTCTGGTCTGACCTTGCTTAGTTTATCTCATGGTAAAACTACAGCGTATTGTCCTGGCTGTGTTTTTTTTTTTTTTTTTAAATCCACAGGATAGTTCATGTGCTTTAGATACTCAGAGGTAAAAATATGCCACTTTTAGCAGAGAATACAAGACTAGACACACTTGTAATGGAAATTACCTCTCTCCCATTCCTGCCTCTTCCCTGGTATTCTGTTCCTTCATTTATATCCTAGGGTACCCTGCTACTCCCTACTCTTGTGCTGGCTTCTGTGGTGGTACACCACTAGTGGAAATTACCAGACTATTCATATATTGTTGTCCTGTCCGTTGCCTTAGCCTTATATAACTTAGGGCTCAGCTATGTATGTCTTATAGGCATTGGCTTATGGTGTGGTATCAAGTTGCATGGCCTCTGAGAGCTTTGGGAGGAATTGTGTCTCAGGGTATGTCTACACTACAAAAATACACCAATTTTATAGAATTAGATTTTTGGCAACAGACTGCATAAAGTCGAGTGCATGCGTCCACACTAAGCACATTAATTTGGCATCGTGCATCCATAGTACCGAGGCTAGCGTCGACTTCCGGAGTGTTACACTGTGGGTAGCTATCCCATAGTTCCCGCAGTCTCCCCCGCCCATTGGAATTCTGGGTTGAGATCCCAACGCCTGATGGGGCAAAAAACATTGTCGTGGGTGGTTCTGGGTAAATGTCGTCAGGCCCTCTTCTTCCTCTCTCCCTCCCTCCCTCCGTGAAAGCACTGGCAGACAATTGTTTCGCGCCTTTTTTCCTGGGTTACCTTGGCAGACGCCATACCACGGCAAGCATGGAGCCCGCTCAGCTCACCGTCACGGTGTCTCTTGGGTGCTGGCAGACATGGGACTGCATTGCTACACAGCAGCAGCTGATTGCCTTTTGGCAGCAGACGGTGCATTATGCCTGGTAGCCATCATCATACTCCTGGGTGCTCTTTTAGCTGACCTCGGTGAGGTCGGTCAGGGGTACCTGGGCAGACATAGGAGTGACTCAGCCAGGTCATTCCCATCTTCTGCCGAGCACCCAGGAGATGACAATGGCTAGCAGTTGTACTGCACCGTCTGCTGCCAGCCTAAGATGTATAAGATAGATGGAGTGGATCAAAACAAGAAATAGACCAGATTTGTTTTGTATTCATTTGCTCCCCCCTCCCTCCGTAAAATCAACGGCCTGCTAAACCCAGGGTTTTGAGTTCAATCCTTGAGGGGGCCATTTTGTGTGACAGTTGTTTGTGTTTCTCCTTGATGCAAAGCCACCCCCTTTGTTGATTTTAATTCCCTGTATGCCATGTCATCAGTCGCCACTCCCTTGGTCAGAGCAACGGCAGACAATCGTTTCGCGCCTTTTTTCAGTGCAGACGCCATACCATGGCAAACATGGATCTCGCTCATCTCAACGCAGCAGTCATGAACATTGTAAACACCTCGTGCATTATCATGCAGTTTATGCAGAACCAGAACCTGAAAAAACAGGTGAGGAGGAGGCGACGGCAGCGCGGTGACAAGAGTGATGAGGACACGGACACAGAATTCTCTCAAAGCATGGGCCCCGGCGCTTTGGAGATCATGGTGTTAATGGGGCAGGTTCATGCCGAGAAATGCTGATTCTGGGCCTGGGAAACAAGCACAGACTGGTGGGACCGCATAGTGTTGCAGGTGTGGGACGATTCCCAGTGGCTGCGAAACTTTCACATGCGTAAGGGCACTTTCATGGAACTTTGTGACTTTCCCCTGCCCTGAAGCGCCAGAATACCCAGATGAGAGCAACCCTCACAGTTGAGAAGTGAGTGGCGATAGCCCTGTGGAAGCTTGCAACGTCAGACAGCTACCGGTCAGTGGGGAATCTATTTGGAGTGGGCAAATCTACTGTGAGGGCTGCTGTGATGCGAATAGGCAAAGCCATCATTGAGCAGCTACTACCAAAGGTAGTGACTCTGGGAAATGTACAGGTCATAGTAGATGGCTTTGCTGCAATGGGATTCCTGTGGTGGGGCGACAGATGGAACCCATATCCCTATCTTGGCACCGGAGCACCAGGGCAGCCAGTACATAAACCGCAAGGGGTACTTTTCAATGCTGCTGCAAGCACTAGTGGATCACAAGGGACGTTTCACCAACATCGAAGTGGGATGGCCGGGAAGGGTTCATGACGCTCGCGTCTTCAGGAACACTACTCTGTTTAAACAGCTGCAGCAAGGGACTTACTTCCCGGACCAGAAAATAACTAACTGTTGGGGATGTTGACATGCCTATAGTTATCCTTGGGAACCCAGCCTACCCCTTAATGCCATGGCTCATGACAGGGCCAGCTTTAAGCCGATTCAGCCGAATCCCCGGAACGGGGCCCCGTGCCTAAGAGGGCCCTGCAACTCCGGGGCTGACAGCGGAGCAGGGGAAAAGAAAAAAAAAAAAGCAGCATCCTGCTTTTCCCCCCTCCCTCCAGCGCTTGCGCCGCCATCAGCGCAAGCCTGGGAGGGAGGGGTGAGGAGGAGGAATGCGGCGTGCTTGGGGAAGACGCGGGGTCAACGTGGGGATTTGGGGAGGGATCCAATGGGGCAGTGAGGGGGTGGGGCCAGGGCAGGTATTTGGGGAGGGATCCAATGGGGCAGGGAGGGGGCGGAGTCGGGGCGGGGTGGGGGCGAGACATTTCGCGTCCCGGCATAGGGCCCCGCACCTGCTAAAGCCGGCCCTGGCTCATGAAGCCATACACAGGCAGCCTGGACAGTAGTCAGGAGCTGTTCAACTATAGGCTGAGCAAGTGCAGAATGGTGGTAGAATGTGTATTTGGACGTTTAAAGGGTCACTGGCGCACTTTACTAACTCGCACAGCTCTCAGCTAAACCAATATTCCCATTGTTATTGATGCTTGCTGTGTGCTCCACAATCTCTGTGAGAGTAAGGGGGAAGACGTTTATGGCAGGGTGGGAGGTTGAGGCAAATCGCCTGGCCACTGATTACACGCAGCCAGACACCAGGGCAATTAGAAGAGCATACCAGGAAGCACTGCCCATCAGAGAAGCTTTGAAAACCAGTTTCATGACTGGCCAGGCTACGGTGTGACAGTTCTGTTTGTTTCTCCTTGATGAAAACCTGCCCCCTTGGTCGGCTCATTCCCTGTAAGCCACCCACCCTCCCCCCTTCAATCACAGCTTACTTGCAAAGGAAATAAAGTCACTATAGTTTAAAAACCATGTCTTCTTTATTAATTGATTATAAAAATAGGGAGAGAAGTGACAAGGTAGCCCGGGTGGGGTGTGGGAAGAGGGAAGGAAAAGGCCACTTCAAAACTTGTTGAATGACAGGCTTCTGCTTGAGCTGTCCACTGGGGTGGAGTGGTTGGGTGCCCAGAGCTTCCCCCCACTGCATTCTTGGGCATCTGGGTGAGGAGGCTATGGAACTTGGAGAGGGGGGAGGGCAGTTAAACAGGGGCTGCAGCGGCACTCTGTGATCCTGCTGCCGTTCCTGAAGCGCCACCAGATGCCGGAGCATGTCCGTTTGATCCCGCAGTAGCCCCAGCATTGCATTTGGCTTCTGCAACCTTCATAAAAGCAGCGCCCTCCTTTCCCATACCAAACAAAGCCCGTTGAGTGCTGCGGTTTTCATGTTAACGTGCAGCAGCAAAAAACAAACTAACCTCCCCCGCATCCAATTCTCTGGGATGATCGCTTTACCCCTCTCCCCACCGCGTGGCTGGTATCAGGGAAGATCCCTGTTAGCCAAACGCGAACAGCCCAGCGCCAATGCCCTCCCCCACCCCCCGCTTGGCTAACTGCGGGGAGGATTTCTTTTCAGCCACAGGTAAACAGCCCAGTAGGAACAGCCACCTCTGAATGTCCCCTTAATTAAATTCCCGTATTTCAACCAGGTTACCATGAACAATATCACTCTCCTGAGGATAACACAGCGAGATAAAGAACGGATGTTGCTTGAATGCCAGCAAACACTGGAACCATAGGCTGCCAGGCTTTGTCATGCAATAATACCAGATTACTTGCTACTAGCATGGCGTGGTAAGGTGTCCTACCATGGAGGACGGAATAAGGCTGCTCTCCCCAGAAACCTTCTGCAAAGGCTTTTAGAGTACCTCCAGGAGAGCTTCATGGAGATGTCACTGGAGGATTTCCGCTCCATCCCCAGACACGTTAACAGACTTTTCCAGTAGCTGTACTGGCTGCGAATGCATCCCAAGTCCTCAGGGCAAATTAATCATTAAAAAACGCTTGCTTTTAAACCATGTATTATATATACAAAGGTACACTCACCAGAGGTCCTTTCTACGGCTTCCTGGTCCGGAATACCACCTTGGGAGGGTATTTCAGTCAGGGTGAGAAAAATATCCTGGCTGTTGGGGAGAACGGTGTGCTGTGTGCTCTCCTCAAGCTTGTCCTCCTCCTCATCTTCCCCATCCGCAAAATCCTCAGGCATGGCTGACAGTACCCCCTCCTCAGAATCCACAGTCAGGGGTGGGGTAGTGGTGGCAGCCCCCCCTAGAATTGCATGCAGCTCAGCGTAGAAGCGGCATGTCTGCGGCTCTGCCCCGAAGTGTCCGTTTGATTCTTTGGTTTTCTGGTACGCTTGTCTGAGTCCTTAACTTTCACGTGGCACTGTGTTGAGTCCCTGTTGTGGCCTCTCTTCATCATGCCCTTGGAGATTTTTTCAAATGTATTGGCATTTCGTCTTTTGGAACATAGTTCTGATAGCACGGAATCGTCTCCCCATACAGCGATCAGATCCAGTACCTCCCGTACAGTCCATGCTGGAGCTCTTTTTCAGTTCTCGGACTGCATGGTCACCTGTGCTGATGAGCTCTGCATGGTCACCTGTGCTGATGAGCTTGACTGGCCAAACAGGAAATGAGATTCAAAAGTTCGCGGGGCTTTTTCTGTATGCCTAGCCAGTGCATCTCAGTTGAAAGTGCTGTCCAGAGCGGTCACAATGGTGCACTGTGGGATAGCTCCCGGAGGCCAATACCGTCGAATTGCATCCACACTAACCCTAATTCGAACCAGCGATATCAATTTCAACAGCGATATTGTTGGGGAGGAGTACAAAAATCGATTTTAAGAGCCCTTTATGTCGAAGTAAATGGCTTCGTTGTGTGGACGGGTGCATGGTTAATTCGATTTAACGCTGCTAAATTTGACATAAACTCGTAGTGTAGACCAGGCCTCAGGGAGTGAGTCCCTTTTTGTTCCCTGACCTGCAGAAGTGTTCCTGCACTGCAGCACCCTTCTAGGAACTCAGCATGCACCCTCCCACTTACATGCACAGCAAGCAATGTTAGCCAATGCATGGTGGGTGGGAGCAGTGCAAGGCCATGGCCAAGCCACTGTACAGGGAGATAAGGGCATGCAGTCATCTTGCATCTCAGGAGCAGCTGAACACAGTCTGGCCCTTAGGTTTAAGCTCTTCAGGGCAGAGAACAGGTCTGAATCGATGTTTATTAACTGCTATGTAAATTTCTCATTATTAGTGACTGTCTTAGTTATTATTTCACTTATTAAAGATAAACAGAATTGTCAAGTTATTTTCTTAGGCCAAAAGAGAAAAGGAAATAAAGCAGAGTCCAAGCAGTTTATGTTGTTGGTAAGCTAACATATTCATATTAAAATTACAGCTGTGACTTATTTTTAACCAGTATCTCCCACTTCTCTGAAATAGTTCCATTAATCCAGAACAG
Organism: Trachemys scripta elegans; assembly: GCF_013100865.1. Classification (NCBI taxonomy): domain Eukaryota; kingdom Metazoa; phylum Chordata; order Testudines; family Emydidae; genus Trachemys; species Trachemys scripta. Next base: position 56,367,070 of record NC_048305.1, read on the forward strand.
GCAGTGAGTTGTTCCATTTTTGTTTTAAATCCTTGTTAATATCATAACAATAGAGGTTATTTATTTTTATAACCAAAGTAACAAAATATACATATTTATTGTACTCATAATGATCCTGAACTTTAATTGAAATAAATCTGGACATTTTTCTAATACCATGGTAACAGGCATATGGGAAAGTGTGGTTGCCATTCCCCTAACCCCAGTGTTACTTATCTCCTCATTTGAAAGTCTACTGGGATAAAGCTGTTCCCTGAAGATATGAAGGTGGTTCCCTGTATCATGGCACTCCCTCCAGCATTTTACTGTGAATTTTTTTCAGTTTTGTATGACAGGCATGCAAAAATATTTAATAAGATTAACAATATTATGAGGTTAAGCTGGGTTAAATAGAACCATTCCTTCCATCTTTCAAATTGAAGGCTGTAGGTTTTTTAGGGGAAAGCCATATTTTCTATTCCCAATACCACATGAATATAACATTGCAGAATACCATTCTCTGTTTGTACATATAAATACAAGACTAGGGGAAATATTTCAAAAATATTTCCAGGATTTTTTATAATTTGGTTCAGTGGTGTTTTCCAATGCTTTGTCTGCTTTACGTAATCTAGGTCTAACAAGTTACTGCTTTATGTGGTGGAGGTTGCTATTGGCTTTGTTTTTATGGTTGGTTGTATTTTTAATTTAATTGTCAAGGGCACCTAGAGGCTGGGATAGGTGCTGGTTAGGTGTGTTGTTGTAAAACCAGATAAACATTAGTACAGTTTATGCTGCTAAAACTCTTTGCTCATAGAGAGTTAATTTATTAGGTTATGCTCTTTAATGCTCTTGAACGGTTAACTAGTTCCAGAAAGCAAATTTAAAGTTATACCAAAAACCTTTCCGTAAGAATAACAAGCAGGGAACAAGAAACCAATAGCAAGTGACTTATGAACAATAATAATTAAGGAATATCTTAAATTTTGAATTTCAAATAGCAGGCCACAGAGTAAATGAAACTTACAAAAAATTCTGAACAACTTCCAATGATTAATTCAAGAAAATATCCGTGTATCTGCAAACATAGTGCAAATAGAGAGAAGTGAAACTTGCTGAATAAATTATGTTGCAGCTCATTCACACAGCTGTATGTGTAATGTAATATATGCACGCAGAAAACAGTGCATAACTGTTGGACTGTATTCCAGTGCATCCCAGATGGCCTGTATTGAGTTTGAGGATGAGGTATCATATGCCTTAACTGGATAGCCCTTTATAATGTACTGATTTATGTGTGTGCGCTATGCACTGCCTTCTACTGGATAAACTCGTAGTGACTGAGCTAGTGGAGCTGAATATGTACCTTATTGGGAGAATCAGAACTCATGAGTTCTAGTCTTAATGTTGCCTATGTGCATTTCATTGGTGACTGTGCCATTCTCAATAGGCTCATGGTCTTCTGAGCCACACGCCATGTTTTTAAGTAAATAGCACAAAATATATTTAAACACCTCTGGGCTTCAAATAATTAAGCCCTAAGAAGAAGGCAAAGGCCATGCTCTAGAGTGTCCAGCCAAACCAGTGCGGCCGCTCTGGACATTGGCCATTTTAGAACAGGGAGCCATTTGTAAACTAAAACCATGGACAGAACTCCTCAAAACTCTGGAAGTTTGAAATTCAGAACTGAATCTGCACTTTGTGTCTCAGGCCCATCTCTATGACAATATGACTTTCATTGTCCAGTTACTTTGCTTAAAAAAAAAAATCAGGAAAGATGGTCTTGTGATTATAGAACTGGACAAGGACTGAGGAGTCCTAGGTTCATTTCCTATCTCTGCTATGGACTTCCTATATGAATTTGGGGAAGTCACACAATCTCTCTGCCTCGATTTCCCTATCCGTAAAGAGGGATGCTAGTACTTCCCTACTTTGCAAGGTTGTTGTGAAGATAACTTAATATGTTGTGGTGTTGGGATACTATAGTACTGGGAACCAGATAAGTACTACATACTTACACCAGATGGAGCAAACAACATGTTTACTTTTTTTTTTTTTTTAATCCACTGTAGCCATTGTATCTGATTCCACTCCTCAGGCTGAATATTGAATGTATTTCCAGTATCTCTTCTCATATTTTTCTGTTTTAAATTCCACAGCTACCTCAGAGTCCAAATTTGAACAACAAAGTAAATATCAAAGACCCCAGCTGCCAATCATCTATTGTGCTACAATGCTCAACCCAATGAGTAATGGTAAGAATTACCCTGCTTGTTCCCTTAGGGCTGTGGAATCTGCACAACAAATTCTTTGTATATCCAGGTAAGTGCTTTACTTGCTTTTCTCTTTAAAACCCTCAAAAGCTTTATAACTTTCTTAGTGTGTTTTAAGTTAAGTTATTATTCATGACTGCCCCACCCTTCCCCCCAACTCCTCCTTGGGACTGCAAAGTACCTGGGGATTCTGATTTAATAGTCTACCAAAATAAAATAATATAATATAATTATAAGATATATTCAGCTCTAAGGACCCATTCTGGCTGTGGAATTTCATTGCTAAGCATTGTGGTGCTGACATAGAGAACGCTTTTGTTTGAAGCCCATGAGATTTAGTGGAATAAAGTAAAGCTTTGCTTGAGGCTTTCAAAAGCTAGCACTATGCTTGTGCATCCATTATACATGACAGAATGATTATACTACAAAAAAAATTACATGCACAACCTTTTGTGTTTTGGCTTCGGGCACTCTAGCAGTGTCTGGTTCAGTGCACATTATGTGGTTGTTGTTTTTTTCCCTTTGATAGATAAACAACTTTTGGTTAATGGTGGTGGTGGAGAGGGTCAGAGCCTGAAAGGACATTGGTATTGTCTAAACACAGTGAGAAAACAATCCAGAGGATGTGCTGCATTAAGAAGGATCTGTTTGAATTATCAAGTGCTTTAGACTAGTGGCTCTCAACCTTTCCAGACTACTGTACCATTTCAGGAGTCTGATTTGTCTTGTGTACCCCAAATTACACCTCACTTATAAACTACTTGCTTACAGAATCAGACATAAAAATACAAGAGTGTCACAGCACACTATTACTGAAAAATGGCTTTCTTTCTCATATTTACCATATAATTATAAAATAAATCAATTGGAATATAAATATTACATTTCAGTGTATATAGTGTATACAGCAGTATAAACAAGTCATTGTCTGTATGAAATTTTAGTTTGTACTTAGTTTGCCAGAGAAACTATTTTTATGTAGTCTGTTTTAAAACTAGGCAAAAATCTAGATGAGTTGATGTTCCCCCTGGAAGACTTGGGTCTGCAGACCCCCGGTTGAAAAAAATGCTTTAGACATGAGGGAAGGTCCTTGATTCTCTCAGTCTCTTGTTGCTCTGAAACTACAGGAAAAGGATGTAGAATATGTTGAAAACTTACTGGGGAATCCTGAACACTATGTAAAAGTCTCTAGGACTTTTTTTTAAGCACTCCTTGGAGTCACAGGTTCAGGTCCATGCAGGGTCCAAGCCCTTTAACCTTCCAAGGTAAAATGAGTTCAGTACAATTTACTGTATGGGGATAGTCTTGATACAACATTGAGACCAAAAAAAAAACAAAAAAAAAACCAAAAGGCCCTGCCTCTTCTCCATGGATACTAAAGATTCCGTGATACTTTTTTAAAGGAGTAGGGGTTTGCTCAGTATCCCTTGCCAAATGGGAACTCTCTATCAACTATTATGAAACATACTGTGGACAGTTTGACTTTTTCCATACCATGTGGCAGCATTTTGTGGTGCTATACCAGGGGTCGGCAACCTTTCAGAAGTGGTATGCCGAGTCTTCATTTATTCACTCTAATTTAAGGTTTCGCGTGCCAGTAATACATTTTAACGTTTTTAGAAGGTCTCTTTCTATAAGTCTATAATATATAACTAAACTATTGTTGTAAGTAAAGTAAATAAGGTTTTTAAAATGTTTTAAGAAGCTTCATTTAAAATTAAATTAAAACGCAGAGCCCCCCCGGACTGATGGCCAGGACCCGGGCAGCGCGAGTGCCACTGAAAATCAGCTCGCGTGCCACCTTTGGCACATGTGCCATAGGTTGCCTACCCCTGTGCTATACTAATGTGTGAACTGCTTTAGCATGGAAGGTGCTATATAGCTGTAAAATATTATTGAGATGGTGTTAGTTTTGATTCACACTTTCTCTGATCGGTTAGGTTTGATATTGTCTCATGGTAATGTTTTGAAACTCACTTTTTTGGTGGTGGTGGGGCTATATGGACACTTTAAATTATGGAATGGAAGAGACTCTAAAGCCTTTAGAACCCTGTCCTTCTCCATCAAGTCAGTGGCAGTTTTGCCACTTGCTCAAATGGGAGCAGGCTCAGGCCTGTATTTTAAATACCAGACTCTCAGTACATATTCTCTTGCAGCTTATGAAACCCAGAGCAATCTAAAAACTAATGGTATTTACTTGAGCTATCGATTAATCACAGTTAACATGTGATTAACTCAAAAAATTGATCACAATTAAAAATTAATCACAGTTTTAATTGCACTGTTAAACAGTAAAATGCCAATTGAAATTTATTAAATATTTTTGGATGTTTTTCTACATTTTAAAATATATTAAATTACAACACAGAATACAAAGTGTACAGTGCTCACTTTATACAGTATTTTTATTACAAATATTTGCACTATAAAAATGATAAACAAAAGAAATAGTATTTTTCAGTTCCCTTCACACAAGTACTATAGTGTGATCTCTATCATGAAAGTACAATTTACAAATGTCGATTTTTCGAAAGCAAAAACAGGCATTCACATGGCACTTTGGAGCCAGCATTGCAAGGTATTTACATGCCACTATGCTAAACATTTGTATGCCCCTTCATGCTTCGGCCACCATTCCAGAGGACATGCTTCCATACTGATGATGCTCATTAAAAAAATAAAGCGTTCATTACTTAGTGACACAATTCTCCCCCCAGGAGTTCAATGTCTCCTGCTCTGTTTTACCCACATTCTGCCGTATATTTCACGTTCTAGCCATCTCGGACGATGATCCAGCACATGTTCGCTTTAAGAACACTTTCAATGCAGATTTGACAGAACGCAAAGAAGATACCAATGGGAGATTTCTAAAGATAGCTACAGCGCTCGAACCAGGGTTTAAGAATCTGAAGTGCCGTCCAAAATCTGAGACGGATGAGATGTGGAGCGTGCTTTCAAAAGTCTTAAAAGAGCAACACTCTGATGCAGAAACTACAGAACCCGAACCACCAAAAAAGAAAATCAACTTTCTGCAGGTGACATCTGACTCAGATGATGAAAATGAACATAGGTGAGTCTGCACTGCTTTGGATCATTATCGAGCAGAACCTGTCATCAGCATGGATGCATGTCCTCTGGAATGGTGGTTGAAGCATGAAGGGACATATGAATCTTTAGTGCATATGGCATGTAAATATCTTTTGACGCCAGCTACAATAGTGCCATGTGAACGCCTGTTCTCACGTTCAGGTGACATTGTAAACAAGAAGAGGGCAGCATTATCTCCTGCAAATGTAAACAAACTTGTTTGAGCGATTGGCTGAACAAGAAGAAGGACTGAGTGGACTTGTAGGCTCTAAAGTTTTACTTTGCTTTGAATGCAGTTTTTTTGTACATAATTCTGCATTTGTAAGTTCAACTTTCATGATAAAGAGATTGTACCACAGTACTTGTACTAGGTGAATTGAAAAATATGATGTCTTTTGTATTTTTACAGTGCAAATACTTGTAATAAAAAATAAATATAAAGTGAGCACTGTACACTTTGTATTCTGTGCTGTAATTGAAATCAATATATTTGAAGATGTAGAAAAAATCCACAAATATTGAAATAAATGGTATTCTATTATTGTTTAACAGCGTGATTAATTGTGTGATTAATCACGATTAAATTTTTTAATCGTTTGACAGCCCTAGTATTTACTGCTTCCTAACTGCTGAGATATGTGATCATTTACTTTGCTTCCAGCTGCTCCAGAAAACTCGGATATTTAGTACCTGATTCTTTGACCTCTCTTGCAATATCTAAACAGCTTTGAGTGGAAAAACAAAATCCCACCTCTGGGAAGAAGGAAAAGCTCAGACTATTTGTGTATGGCTGTTGCTTCAGCTTCTTTGTTTTCTCCTGTGATGCATTAGGCTGTTTTTAAAGTTGCAGAAAAGAGACCTTGTCGTGCTAGGGAAAATGTGTATTAAATGTACTGGAGGGAGAGGGGGATTGTTTTTGAGGAGGTTGCTACTCAGTTCTTTCTGAAAATCAGGCCTCTTTAAGGTGTCCCAGATCAGGCATCCAAAACGTTAAATTTATGGATGGTTTTAATAAAACATTTTCTTTGAGTAGTAGCTTGTTGTTAAAGCCAGTTAGAATTCAGGGGTCTTCTCATAACAAAGAAGAGATGGCCTCAAACAAAGTCAGTATTGCCAATCCCAAGCATTCAGAAATGAGTCAGGCCCTTAAAAAGGATTGGTTACAAATCATGACTCTTAAATTAAATTTTTAGGATCTTTGTTTTTGATTTCCAGTGTTTGAGCATTTAGGGTTCACATTTTCAAGCTTTCCTTCTGCATCTGTGAGTTAAAAATTTTTTTCAAATGAAAGCAGAGATTGTCATGTAATCATATCGCTCCTGGAGCTGAGCCTTTAAGGCATAGGTGGGCAAACTTTTTGGCCCGAGGGCCACATCTGGGTATGGAAATTGTATGGCGGGCCATGAATGCTCACAAAATTGGGGGTTGGAGTACGGGAGGGGGTGAGAGCTCCAGCTGGGGGTGTGGGCTCTGGGGTGCAGCTGAGAATGAGGGATTTGGAGGGCAGGAGAGGGATCAGGGCTGGGGTGGGGGGTTGGGACACAGGAGGGGGTCCATGGTGCAGGCTATGGGCAGCGCTTACCTCAAGCAGCTCCCAGAGCCAGCAGCATGTCCCCCCTCCGGCTTCTACGCAGAAGCACAGCCAGGCAATGAGCGCTGCCCTGTCACTTGGGGTGGGGGCAGTGTGCAGAGCCCCCTGGCTGCCCCTATGCGTAGGAGCCAGAGAGGGACATGCTGCTGCTTCCAGGAGTTGAGTGGGGCAAGCCCCCAACCCTGCTCCCCAGCGGGAGCTTGAGGGCCAGATTAAAACATCTGGAGGACCGGATGTGGCCCCCGGGCCCTAGTTTACTCACCCCTGCTTTAAGGAAAACACTAAATATTGTAAGATTTGTGATGGCCCCAAGAGATGGCAACACTACAATGTATCGATGCAACTGTAAGCTGTGGGACCAAACTGGCAGGTACTTTGAGCGTTAGAGGGAGTAGGAGCACAAGGAGACCCTTCCCCTTGTGACATGCCAGTGGAGGAGGCAGCCATAAGTTGGCTGAAAGCAGAAGAGAGGAAGGGTGGCAAAAATTTGTGGCCAACACTCACTGCTCTGGAGTGGACATGTCAGGGTGGTGTAAGGCATGGTCATTGCACATTTGGCAGGGCTGCAATGGAAGGAGCACAGGTCACAGCTTTGTAAAGATACAAAAAGAGCTGCTACTCACCCTGCTCCCTCTAGCAACCCAGAGGCATTTTTAGCTTTCCCTCCACCCATGCATGCGGTACATGTACTTCCATAGCATAAGTGATTCACTGGCTCATAGACCATAACATGGCACAACATATTATGGAGCATTACTGGACTGTAGTACTCTTCAAAATGGGTTTTCATGCTCTGAATAAAAGATTGAGAGACACACAAATTCCTCCAGGACTCATTATTATCACATGACTTATACACTCCCAAAAAACAGCAAACACACTCAAATCTTAAAACTATATCACAATCTCTTACCATTTATAGTGGTGAGTAAACGGCACCCAGAGGAGTATACACTTGTACTGTCTTCAGTACAATTGCACTGATGAAAATTCAGTCAGAATGAAAACTGTATCTTTTCAAGTTCTGTTACAGCCAACCCATTATTTCTCTGGGTGGAGAGCTTGTAAGAAAACAAAGATGTTTGTATTTGTTTTGAGACATAAGGGGAGCTCAAGTCTACATCCAATTTTAATTGCCAAATTATCAACATCCTAAAAACATATGCCAAAACAGAAATACTGACGTTATGATGCAACATAGGGTTAAAACCGCTTGCACTTCTGTAGTGGCTTTTCATCTAAGAATTTCAAAAGTGCTTTACAAACTTCAGTGAAACCCCATGACAGCCCTGTGATCTAGGTCAGTGTTTTACCTGTTTGCATCTGGGAAAAGAGGGTCTGTAGCAGGGTGGACACCTGCTCCTGCCCTGAAGGGCTTGAAAGCAGCTCTGAAGAGGGCTGCAGCTCTAAAAGCTGGGCTGATTGGGGAAACAGCCGCAGCTGGGCCACGCCCCAATCAGGCCCCAGCTGGTCTGTATAAAGAGGCTGGGAGCCAGGAGCTCAGCAGTCTCTCTCTGTTTGTAGAGGGAGAAGGCTGGGGTGGTAAGGAAAGGAGCTAGAAACAGGGTACCTGAGTGAAGCAGGGCTGGGGAAAGGCAGAGGAGCTGGGGGAGCTCCAGCCTTGAAAACCCCAGGCTGTGGTCTAGCCAGGGCTGGCTCCAGGGTTTTGGCTGCCCCAAGCAGCCCAAAAAAAAAAGTCACGATCTGCGGCAGCAATTTGGTGGGAGGTCCTTCACTCCGAGGCGGAGTGAGGGACTGTCTGCCGAATTGCTGCTGAATACCAGGATGTGCTGTCCCTCTCTGGAGCGGCTGCCCCAAGCACCTGCTTGACAAGCTGGTGCCTGGAGCCGGCCCTGGGTCTAGCATTGGGCTAATAGGTACTGAGGATTGCAGAGGGCAGCCCAGGGGTAGGCCAAGGCAGCAAGTCCAAACCCAACCTTGCCAGTGATGAGTAGGTGGATACTGCAGTCTGCCCCAGGGTGTGGGGCTAGATGATGACTGGCAGTAGCCTTATACCAAGGTGAGGTGGGAACAGTGGGTGGGGGTTCCCTGGGGAGGGGAGACCCTAAGACTGAGGGGTTACTGCCAGGTGGCAGCACCCCAGGTAAAAGGGCACTGGGGTCCTGGGAGGGACACGGGGGCCAGAGGACAGGTGGATCACTGGCCTGCAGAGGGCGCTCCAGAGCTGCAACGAGCTGATTCCCAGGAGGCGCTGCAGGGGTGAGTCCGCTCTTCTACAGGGTCCTATTTAAAATTGGAGAATAGTGAATAATATTTTTATTATAAAAATACTCCTCATAGGCTCTCATAAGAAGAACAGCCATTCCCCAAACATTTATATCCCCTCCAATCAGTTTGCCTGAATATTCCCAAACAGTGAATAAAAAGGTGGAGGAGGTGGAGTATGTACACCTCTACCTTGATATAACGCTGTCCTCAGGAGCCAAAAAATCTTACCGCGTTATAGGCGAAACCACGTTATATTGAACTTGCTTTGATCCACCGGAGTGTGCAGCCCTGCCCCCCTGGAGCACTGCTTTACTGTGTTATATCAGGTCGCATTGTATCAAGGTAGAGGTGTATTTAGTTGAACTGAACAGCAGTTAGGAGTGTGACCAAATATTCATAAATGCTGCATTTGCAGCATTTGACCTGCATAATTCCTGCTTAAATAACATTATTTTTATTACATTTTTAATGTATGATGGATTAAACAATAGATTCACAGAGCCCTAACTGAGTGGCTCCTTTCAGCCACCACCCAAAACAAAAATTACAAGGAGTAGGACTCAGAGTGGTAGCCGTGTTAGTCTAGCCTGCTATGGCAGGAGAGGAATGAGATGGTGGAAGAGACCACTCTAGCATTGACAGCAGGGCTAGAAAACACATTACTCACTCCTCACAAACCCTGCACCCTAGTAAAAGGGACAGCAGGTGCCTCCACTATGTGTGTGCTTCCAGTGCTCCTTGAGCACTGGAAGCACATTGTGCCAGCATGATACACAATACTACTTGTGCTGTTCCTCTGCATGCTGCATACTATGTCAGTGACTTCAAGCCATAATCTAATCTGTAAGCATTGCAAATCTTCATTCTGTATATTGTGTCTAGGAGCTCATATAGCAGAGTTGGCTCAGTCTCTTATGTTTATAATATTCGTTTAATAGTATTAAGTCTGTCTTTCAGGGGAAGGAAGAAATATTCAATATATTAAATGCTGCTTATTAATCAGAAAATGATGTAAATTCTAGAACAAAAGGATTTTCACTGTTTTCATGCACTTTTCCTTTTCATTCATTATCAAGGGAGTCCTCTGCTGAAAAACACACTAATCTTCAACTGAAGTTCATGACTCCCTAACCTTAAAGCCAGCAGACATTGCAGGACTGAATTCATGTGAACTGTTACCAAAGAGTGGGCTGTGTTAGAGATGAGGTGGGGGAGGAACCTGGAGAGGTGGGGGAGAAGAGGATAGGGAAATAGCAAACATTACAATCTCCACTTCCCCATTAAATGAGTCAGAGCTGACAAGAGCGAAGGCATGACACTTCTGGGGCCTGATTTTCTTTCTCTTTTTCTTTTCCCCCAATGATGCTGAGGAGCCACAAATTCAGTTGAAGGCAATGGGATATGAAAAGCATGCTCTTATTAACTGGGCACAAGCACTTAACTCTCTTTAAATCTGCTCTGGCTTCTGGAAACATCTAGTTCCACTGGGCGTATTCAGAGACTTAACAGTGGTATTCAAATAACCACTCCTGTTCTAACATTACATCATTGCATGTACATTATCATGGCCATAGTAGTGATAGATTGAGAGAGAAGGGCTGAATACAGATGAAAGAAGGAGAGTTCTTTGGTGGATGAGAATGGGCATATGAGGGATGAACTGGTGGTTAAATCAGAACTAATGTGAAAGGGGGCACAACAGATGAGGGCAAGTCTTTAAAGAAGAGAGTGAATAAGCAGGATAGCGGAAGGGGTATATGAAGAAGGGGGAAGTGTGACTATTTAGGAATGGGGTGGAGGCATAACTTCTTAATTTAAACCTATATTTTATTAACTGCTCTTTCCCCATTTCTCTTACTCTCTGAGATGAACTGAAATGCCCCTCCTTGTCTCTGTTCAAAGCTACAGACTATTAGATAGAAAAGAGAGGCTCTGTCACAGTAGATAAGTCCTGCTTTCAGATACTACAGTCCCTAAAAACTGATCCCTTAAACACAGTCAGCACCTTGTTAAGTAACAATAGGCACCTCACTTCACTCCATCCTAACCAAATGGGGACAGGTAATGTCTGGAGAAAAGGGGAATCAGGCTACCTGACAGTTATGGATTGGTGTAAAGAATCAGAATTTAAATACTAATAGCCATGCTGAATAGTGTTCTCTGAACTCAGGTCCCTCTCCTGCTTTTTACTATGGGTACATGGAAATCAGTGGTGCCTATTGTCCACAAACAGCCTATGTAAAAGGTATGTATATTTCAAGGTCAGCTTACTAATATACACAAAGAACAACTGACTGCTTTCACTCTGAAGGACTTCCATTTTAAATGAAAGGAGACAGCATAACAAGAGAGCAAAAATAAGTGTCCATGAGAGAGTACAGTGTGCATCTCCTCTGTAACCTGCTGCATCAACTCTGCATTATAAAATGCTGCAAGTGAAAGTCTTAAAAATTAAGGTGCAGTGTACAGAAAACAAAATGCACTACATAGGATGAAAGATGGTCCTGCAAGTAACCTATTGTCTTGCTAAGGCAATGGAGATCATTTGGGTTGGTTCAGCTTAACCTTTGAAACTCACATTAGATTGGGCTAAGAGCAAGGACTCTTCACTGGTAGGGAGAGACCCCATTTAGGCTGCTCTTTCCCTGAAAGTATCACTCAGAGACCCTCTGTCATTGTTCTCAGAACTGCTAAGTTTGTCTGAGTTATTTTTATTCATGATCATTTAGCTTTCCCTCATTCTATCTAGTTTTCTCAAGAGGTGTTTGGGGGCATCAGTAGAGGAGGCAGATATGAAATAAAATGGTGTAAAAGCTCTGTGGTTGTAGTGGTGCTGCAGGTTGGGAGGCAGAGGCAGATAAACATGGGTATACAGCAGGAAAAATATATTTGCTTTTCGTTAACTAAGCTGTGCAATATATTGGAGAAGGAGAAAGTTTGTCTCCCACCTCAAGTGATGTTCTCAGCACCTTATATGATCAGATTTCATACTTCCTGATGTGCTAGAAACACATTTTTACTTTTATTCTATTTCATTGATATGAACGTAGTAAATCCCCATAATCTTTCCTCTTACTTCAAGTGACCAAGTTTGTGTCCATCTTCATTTTAGCACAAAGTAGAGAAGGTTGAAAAATAAAGCTCACTAAAGGGAGTGGGGGGAAGAAAAGCCGCTGGGTCTTTGAGACAAGCCCTGCGTCTCAGTGCTTCCTGCATGTCCTGAAGTGATCCAGACACACACATCGTACAGTGCTTTCGTGGGTAAGAACCTCACTTCTTCAGATGCAAGGACCCTCTGTTGCTTTTTACACATCGTACAGTGTGCTCCACCAGAGACTAAAGGTCAAACTTTTAGCTGAGCTGAACTTGCATATTCAAAGTGTTTACTTTTTTTATTTCATTAACTACAGCTAGTCTCTTAACCTAGTGCTTAACATGCCTTAAAGGCAGATTTTACTAGGCATAAGCAAATGTTGCACCTTAGTGCATTAAACCTGTTTTTTTTTTACCGATGTGTACAAACAAGTATTTTCAGAAGTGGCTGCTATTTGTGGGTGCAGTTTTTCATCTGCAGTCAATTGTAGGTGCAGATATTAGTAGCAAGACATCTAGTTACCTGATTAATGGGGCAAACAAGTAGCTCAATGTGTCTACCAACAAATACAAACAGACTTACTGTGTGTGAAAAATTGTCCTTGCTAAAAAGCAGACCAAGTTGAGACCTGAATCATCATAGAAGGTGCAGAGCTTATGAGATGCTGATACCCTCAACTGCTTTGTACTTTTCAGGATCAGAGACACGGCTTGCAAACAAACAGATAAGCAATGAAATCTCTGAAATGACTCATTAGTTATTTACGGAGCAAGAGATTGTTAAAATACAGCAGAATATTTATCTGTTGTCTCTGGCAGAACACATACATCAACATTCTCCTATCAGCAAAAGCTATGTATGTGTCTTGATAAAAATAGTTGAAGGAAGATAGAAGAAACATTTACCAAACATGGGCAGTCAGTGGAGCTGGAAACTCATTTTCAACGTAACTGCCCCTCCCCCCCATAAAGAGTTAAAAGATGTCGTCGGCAATTAAGAGTTATTTTTAAACTTGCCTTCTGTGGTGTTTGGCATCTCGGCAAGAAGAGTTACGTTTTAATCAGTTGTGTTTTGAAATGGAAATATATCTACACTTATACAATGTGAAGAACCTCATTATGTCCCACTAATGCCCATACAACCTCATTCATTTATGTTAATATTTTCAGATTTGTATCCCTATTGGGAAACTTGGACAGATACTGGTATTATATTTTGATACTAAAGAGGCAGTACTGGATTTTTTGATAAGGATACGAGACACCTGATCTAAGATTTTTCAGCTCTAACTTGTGTGCCTTTAGTTCATGTCTTTAATCTGCTGCAATATAGGCTCTCTGTCATTTAGTCTTTGAAAAAAGAATGAGGAGTACTTGTGGCACTTAGAGACTAACAAATTTATTTGAGCATAAGCTTTTGTGGGCTAAAACCCACTTCATCGGATGCATGCAGTGGAAAATACAGTAGGAAGATGTGTGTGTATATACACACAGAGAACATGAGAAAATGGGTGTTGCCATACTAACTATAACGAGAGTAATCAATTAAGGTCGGCTATTATCAGCAGGAGAAAAAAAACTTTTGTAGTGGTAATCAGGATGGCCCATTTCCAACAGTTGACAAGAAGGTGCAAGTAACAGTAGGGGGAAAAATTAGCATGGGGAAATAGTTTTTACTTTGTGTAATGACCCATGAGATGCAGAGTTCCAGGATCATGTATGGAATATGTAAGAGACCCCTTAACTAAACAGAATTATTGAAAAATTAATCCTTGCATCATCCATGTGTGGTTTTTCTTGTTTTTTGCATTATTGCCTGAATGGGTGTGGGGGTGGATTTTCAAGGGGTTCCTACGAGGCAAGCAGTATAAGGGTGTATTTCTAAATCATCAGTTTCTTTTTCGAAAAGCAAGGTAAGTGTGATGGGGTCTATTAGATGTTCCCTTTCCCTGCTGGAGGTGATGGGACCGTGATGCCCTCCTGCTTACGAGAAACCTGCTCAGACCAGGGCAACAATAACACTTAGTCCTCTAGCGGCCTAGGAAAGACCAGGAGGAAATGCTGACCCACTGGGAGTCAGCAAGACAATAAAGAAGACTTTCCTGCTTTCTCTGAGTGATGTGTTGGGTGAGGCTGGAACAGAACTGCAGCAGAGCACCTCAGTATTAGCCCAGAACCTCAGGGCCTGCTCAGGGCTTTTGCTTAAAGGACTAAGCAGTGACTACACTACCACTTACTTTGGTATAACTTATGTTGCTCAGAGGTATGAATAAGTCACCCCCCTGAGTGACTTAGGCCTGGTCTACACTACGAGTTTAGGTTGACTTTAGCAGCGTTAAATCGAATTAAGCCTCGACACATTCACACGACGAAGCCCTTTCTTTCGACTTAAAGGGCCCTTTAAACCGGTTTCTTTACTCCACCTCTGAGGGTATGTCTACACTACGAAATTAGTTCGAATTTATAGAAGCCGGTTTTATTGAAATCGGTTGTATACAGCCGATTGTGTATGTCCACACAATAAAATGCTCTAGGTGCTCTAGTCGGCAGACCGCGTCCACAGTACGAGGCTAGCGTCGACTTCCGGAGCATTGCACTATGGGTAGCTATCCCACAGCTATCCCACAGTTCCCGCAGTCTCTGCCGCCCCTTGGAATTCTGGGTTGAGATCCCAATGCCCGGATGATGCAAAACAGTGTCGCGGGCGGTTCTGGGTACATGTCGTCAGGCCCCTCCCTCCCCCGTCACAGCAACGGCAGACAATAGATTCGCGCCTTTTTATCTGGGTTACCTGGGTTACCTGTGCAGACAACATGGAGCCCGCTCAGCACAGCTGAGCTCACCATCACCATATGTCCTCTGGGTGCCGGCAGACGTGGGACTGCATTGCTACACAGCAGCAGCTGCTAACTGCCTTTTGGCGGTAGACGGTGCAGTAGACTGGTAGCCTTCATCGGCGATCTGGGTGCTGGCAGCCGTGGGGCTTGCCTTTTGGCAGTAAATGGTGTATTATGACTGTTAGCCGGCCTATTACAAGTCGGGTCATCGCACGTTAGCAGAGTCTTCCCTGAGCAGCAGCTCGTGCAATAGGCCTGAAGACCATCGTCATACACCGCCCAGTATTTGCTGCCAAGCACCCAGAAAGATGCCGAGGGCTATCAGTCACGCTGCACCGTCGTCTTAAGATGTAAAAAATAGATTTTCTCTGTATTCATTTGCTTCCCCCTCCCTCCGTCAACAGGGTTTTCAGTTTAATCTTTGGGGGGGACCAGTCTGTGACAGTTGTTTGTGTCTCTCCCTGATGCACAGCCACCGTTCTTTATTTTAATTCCCTGTGCCTGTACGCCATGTCGTCACTCGGCCCCCCTCCCTCCTTCCCCTAGGCCGTCAGATACTACGTTTGCGCCACAGCTCGAGCCGAGAAGCGGTTCGCGCCTTTTCTTTGAATTCTGGGTTGAGATCCCAATGCCCGGATGATGCAAAACAGTGTCGCGGGCGGTTCTGGGTACATGTCGTCAGGCCCCTCCCCCCTCGTCACAGCAACGGCAGACAATAGATTCGCGCCTTTTTACCTGGGTTACCTGTGCAGACAACATACCACGGCAAGCATGGAGCCCGCTCAGCTCAGCTGAGCTCACCGTCACCATATGTCCTCTGGGTGCCGGCAGACGTGGGACTGCATTGCTACACAGCAGCAGCTGCTAACTGCCTTTTGGCGGTAGACGGTGTAGCATGAGTGATAGCCGTGGGGCTGGCAGCCGTAGTGCTGCATTGCACCAGCCCCTTGCAGGCGATGGTATATTATGACTGGTACCCGTCGTCGTCGTACTGGTATGGCTGTCAATCATGGCCACCTGGGCAGACATGCTACTGTTTCGATGATGACGGTTACCAGTCATAATATACTATTTTCTGCCAATTGCCCAATATTGTCTGCTAAGCACCCAGAAGAGGCCGAGGGCGATGCTGGGTGCTGGCGGACGTGGGGCTGGCAGACGTGGGGCTGCATTGCTACACAGCAGCAGCCCCTTGCCTTTTGGCAGATGATGGCATATTATGATTGGTACCCGTCATCGTCATACTGGTATGGCTGTCACTCATGCTGCAGCGTCGGCTGCCACCTTAAGATGTAAAAAATAGATTTGTTCTGTGTTCATTTGCTTCCCCTTCCTCCGTGAAATCAACGGCCTGCTAAGCCCAGGGTTTCCAGTTTAATCTTTGGGGGGACCATTCTGTGTGACAGTTGTTTGTGTTTCTCCCTGTTCCTGTACCTGTACGCCATGTCGTCACTCGGCCCTCCCTCCCTCCCGCCCTCCTTCTCCTGGTCCATCAGATACTACTTTCGCGCCTTTTTTCTGACCAGGCGCCATAGCTAGCACTGGGATCATGGAGCCCGCTCAGATCACCGCGGCAATTATGAGCACTATGAACACCACGCGCATTGTCCTGGAGTACATGCAGAGCCAGAACATGCCAAGGCGAAACCCGGACCAGGCGAGGAGGCGATTGCAGCGCGGCGACGAGAGTGATGAGGAAATTGACATGGCCATAGACCTCTCACAAGGCACAGGCCCCAGCAATGTGGAAATCATGGTGTTACTGGGGCAGGTTGATACCGTGGAACGCCGATTCTGGGCCCGGGAAACAAGCACAGACTGGTGGGACCGCATCGTGCTGCAGGTATGGGACGATTCCCAGTGGCTGCGAAACTTTCGCATGCGTAAGGGCACTTTCATGGAACTTTGTGACTTGCTTTCCCCTGCCCTGAAACGCCAGGATACCAAGATGAGAGCAGCCCCCACAGTAGATTTGCCCACTCCAAATTGATTCCCGACTGACCGGTAGCTGTCTGGCGTTGCAAGCTTCCACAGGGCTATTGCCACTCGCTTCTCAACTGTGAGGGCTGCTGTGATCCAATTTGCCAGGGCAATGAAAGACCTGGTGATAGCAAGGGTAGTGACTCTGGGCAACGTGCAGTCAATAGTGGATGGTTTTGCTGAAATGGGATTCCCAAACTGTGGCGGGGCCATAGACGGAACCCATATCCCTATCTTGTCACCGGAGCACCAAGCCACCGACTACATAAACCGCAAGGGGTACTTTTCAATGCTGCTGCAAGCCCTGGTGGATCACAAGGGACGTTTCACCAACATCAACGTGGGATGGCCGGGAAAGGTACATGATGCTCGCGTCTTCAGGAACTCTGCTCTGTTTCGAAAGCTGGAGGAAGGGACTTTCTTCCCGGACCAGAAAGTGACCATTGGGGATGTTGAAATGCCTATCGTGATCCTTGGGGACCCAGCCTACCCCTTAATGCCATGGCTCATGAAGCCATACACAGGCAGCCTGGACAGGAGTCAGGACCTGTTCAACTACAGGCTGAGCAAGTGCCGAATGTGCATTTGGACGTTTAAAAGCGCGCTGGCGCAGCTTACTGACTCGCTCAGACCTCAGCGAAAAGAATATCCCCATTGTTATTGCTGCTTGCTGTGCGCTCCACAATATCTGTGAGAGTAAGGGGGAGACATTTATGGCGGGGTGGGAGGTTGAGGCAACTCGCCTGGCCGCTGATTACGCGCAGCCAGACACCAGGGCGGTTAGAGGAGCAGAGCAGGGCGCGGTGCGCATCAGAGAAGCTTTGAAAACGAGTTTTGTGACTGGCCAGGCTACTGTGTGAAACTTCTGTTTGTTTCTCCTTGATGAACCCTCCAACCCCCCCCCCCCACCCGGTTCACTCTACTTCCCTGTAAACCAACCACCCCACCCCACCCTCCCCTCCCCTCCCGCTTGCAGAGGCAATAAAGTCATTGTTTTTTCACATTCATGCATTCTTTATTAGTTCCTTACAGAGGTAGGGGGATAATTGCCAAGGTAGCAGGGATGGGTGGGGGAGGAGGGATGGAAAAGGACACACTGCATTTTAAAACTTTAACTCTTATTGAAGCCCAGCCTTCTGATGCTTGGGCGATCATCTGGGGTGGAGTGACTGGGTGGACGGAGGCCCCCCCACCGTGTTCTTGGGCGTCTGGGTGACGAGGCTATGGAACTTGGGGAGGAGGGCTGTTGGTTACACAGGGGCTGTAGCGGCGGTCTCTGCTCCTGCTGCCTTTCCTGCAACTCAACCATACGCTCGAGCATATCACTTTGATGCTCCAGCAGACGGAGCATTGCCTCTTGCCGTCTGTCTGCAAGCTGACGCCACCTATCGTCTTCAGCCCGCCACCTCTCCTCTCGTTCATGTTGGACTTTTCTCATCTCCGACATTGACTGCCTCCACGCATTCTGCTGTGCTCTATCAGCGTGGGAGGACATCTGCAGCTCCGTGAACATCTCGTCCCTCGTCTTACGTTTTCTCTTTCTAATGTTCACGAGCCTCTGCGAAGGAGAAACATTTGCAGCTGGTGGAGGAGAAGGGAGAGGTGGTTAAAAAAGACACATTTTAGGGAACAATGGGTACACTCTTTCATTACAAGGTCGCATATTTCGGCTTGCAGGCAGCCATCGTAGGCCACAGTGTTTTGGCTTATTTAACCTTCTTAACATGCGGGAAAGGTTGCAAACAGCAGCGCATTTCCCATCTCAAGGATGAATTGGGTTGTCCATTTAAAATGGGGTTTCAATGTAAAAGGAGGGGGCTGCGGTTTCCCGGTTAACATGCGGCACAAACACAAGTAAACCCCCCCCCCCACACACACACACACGATTCTCTGGGATGATCACTTCACCCCTCCCCCCCACCGCGTGGTTAACAGCGGGGAACATTTCTGGTCCGAATAGCAGGAACGGGCGCCTCTGAATGTCCCCCTTAATAAAATCACCCCATTTCAACCAGGAGAGCTTTCTGGAGATGTCCCTGGAGGATTTCCGCTCCATCCCCATACACGTTAACAGACTTGCTTGCTTTTTTTTTGTAATGTTTACAAATATTTACAAAGTTACACTCACCAGAGGTCTCCTGCCCTGAGGGTCTTGGGTGAGTTCGGGGGTTACTGGTTCCAGGTCCAGTGTCACAAACATATCCTGGCTGTTGGGGAAACCGGTTTCTCCGCTTCCTTGCTGCTGTGAGCTACCTACAGTACCTCCATCGTCATCTTCCTCGTTCCCCGAACCGTCTTCCCTGTGTGTTTCTCCAGTGAGAGAGTCATAGCACACGGTTGGGGTAGTGGTGGCTGCACCCCCTAGGATCGCATGCAGCTCCGCGTAGTAGCGGCAAGTTTGCGGCTCTGCCCCGGACCTTCCGTTTGCTTCTCTGGCTTTGTGGTAGGCTTGCCTTAGCTCCTTAATTTTCACGCGGCACTGCTGTGTGTCCCTGTTATGGCCTCGGTCCTTCATGGCCTTGGAGATCTTTTCTAATACTTTTCCATTTCTTTTACTGCTACGGAGTTCAGCTATCACTGCTTCATCTCCCCATATGGCGAGCAGATCTCGTACCTCCCGTTCGGTCCATGCTGGAGCTCTTTTGCGATCCTGGGAGGACTCCATGACGGTTACCTGTGCTGATGAGCTCTGCGTGGTCACCTGTGCTCTCCACGCTGGGCAAACAGGAAATGAAATTCAAACCTTCGCGGGTCTTTTCCTGTCTACCTGGTCAGTGCATCTGAGTTGAGAGCGCTGTCCAGAGCGGTCACAATGAAGCACTGTGGGATAGCTCCCGGAGGCCAATAACATCGAATTCCGTCCACACTACCCCAATTCCAACCCGCAAAGGCCGGTTTTATCGCTAATCCCCTCGTCGGAGGTGGTGTAAAGAAACCGGTTTAAAGGGCCCTTTAAGTCGAAAGAAAGGGCCTCGTTGTGTGGACGTGTCCAGGCTTAATTCGGTTTAACGCTGCTAAAGTCGACCTAAACCCGTAGTGTAGACCAGGCCTGAGGGGATTAGCAATAAAATTGGACTTAGCGGGTCGGAATTGAGGTAGTGTGGACGGAATTCGATGTTATTGGCCTCCGGGAGCTATCCCACAGTGCTCCCATTGTGACCGCTGTGGACAGCACTCTCAACTCAGATGCACTGACCAGGTAGACAGGAAAAGACCCGCGAAGGTTTGAATTTCATTTCCTGTTTGCCCAGCGTGGAGAGCACAGGTGACCACGCAGAGCTCATCAGCACAGGTAACCGTCATGGAGTCCTCCCAGGATCGCAAAAGAGCTCCAGCATGGACCGAACGGGAGGTACGAGATCTGCTCGCCATATGGGGAGATGAAGCAGTGATAGCTGAACTCCGTAGCAGTAAAAGAAATGGAAAAGTATTAGAAAAGATCTCCAAGGCCATGAAGGACCGAGGCCATAACAGGGACACACAGCAGTGCCGCGTGAAAATTAAGGAGCTAAGGCAAGCCTACCACAAAGCCAGAGAAGCAAACGGAAGGTCCGGGGCAGAGCCGCAAACTTGCCGCTACTACGCGGAGCTGCATGCGATCCTAGGGGGTGCAGCCACCACTACCCCAACCGTGTGCTATGACTCTCTCACTGGAGAAACACACAGGGAAGACGGTTCGGGGAACGAGGAAGATGACGATGGAGGTACTGTAGGTAGCTCACAGCAGCAAGGAAGCGGAGAAACCGGTTTCCCCAACAGCCAGGATATGTTTGTGACACTGGACCTGGAACCAGTAACCCCCGAACTCACCCAAGACCCTCAGGGCAGGAGACCTCTGGTGAGTGTAACTTTGTAAATATTTGTAAACATTACAAAAAAAAAGCAAGCAAGTCTGTTAACGTGTATGGGGATGGAGCGGAAATCCTCCAGGGACATCTCCAGAAAGCTCTCCTGGTTGAAATGGGGTGATTTTATTAAGGGGGACATTCAGAGGCGCCCGTTCCTGCTATTCGGACCAGAAATGTTCCCCGCTGTTAACCACGCGGTGGGGGGGAGGGGTGAAGTGATCATCCCAGAGAATCGTGTGTGTGTGTGTGGGGGGGGGGGTTTACTTGTGTTTGTGCCGCATGTTAACCGGGAAACCGCAGCCCCCTCCTTTTACATTGAAACCCCATTTTAAATGGACAACCCAATTCATCCTTGAGATGGGAAATGCGCTGCTGTTTGCAACCTTTCCCGCATGTTAAGAAGGTTAAATAAGCCAAAACACTGTGGCCTACGATGGCTGCCTGCAAGCCGAAATATGCGACCTTGTAATGAAAGAGTGTACCCATTGTTCCCTAAAATGTGTCTTTTTTAACCACCTCTCCCTTCTCCTCCACCAGCTGCAAATGTTTCTCCTTCGCAGAGGCTCGTGAACATTAGAAAGAGAAAACGTAAGACGAGGGACGAGATGTTCACGGAGCTGCAGATGTCCTCCCACGCTGATAGAGCACAGCAGAATGCGTGGAGGCAGTCAATGTCGGAGATGAGAAAAGTCCAACATGAACGAGAGGAGAGGTGGCGGGCTGAAGACGATAGGTGGCGTCAGCTTGCAGACAGACGGCAAGAGGCAATGCTCCGTCTGCTGGAGCATCAAAGTGATATGCTCGAGCGTATGGTTGAGTTGCAGGAAAGGCAGCAGGAGCAGAGACCGCCGCTACAGCCCCTGTGTAACCAACAGCCCTCCTCCCCAAGTTCCATAGCCTCGTCACCCAGACGCCCAAGAACACGGTGGGGGGGCCTCCGTCCACCCAGTCACTCCACCCCAGATGATCGCCCAAGCATCAGAAGGCTGGGCTTCAATAAGAGTTAAAGTTTTAAAATGCAGTGTGTCCTTTTCCATCCCTCCTCCCCCACCCATCCCTGCTACCTTGGCAATTATCCCCCTACCTCTGTAAGGAACTAATAAAGAATGCATGAATGTGAAAAAACAATGACTTTATTGCCTCTGCAAGCGGGAGGGGAGGGGAGGGTGGGGTGGGGTGGTTGGTTTACAGGGAAGTAGAGTGAACCGGGTCGGGGGGGGGGTTTGGAGGGTTCATCAAGGAGAAACAAACAGAAGTTTCACACAGTAGCCTGGCCAGTCACAAAACTCGTTTTCAAAGCTTCTCTGATGCGCACCGCGCCCTGCTCTGCTCCTCTAACCGCCCTGGTGTCTGGCTGCGCGTAATCAGCGGCCAGGCGAGTTGCCTCAACCTCCCACCCCGCCATAAATGTCTCCCCCTTACTCTCACAGATATTGTGGAGCGCACAGCAAGCAGCAATAACAATGGGGATATTCTTTTCGCTGAGGTCTGAGCGAGTCAGTAAGCTGCGCCAGCGCGCTTTTAAACGTCCAAATGCACATTCCACCACCATTCGGCACTTGCTCAGCCTGTAGTTGAACAGGTCCTGACTCCTGTCCAGGCTGCCTGTGTATGGCTTCATGAGCCATGGCATTAAGGGGTAGGCTGGGTCCCCAAGGATCACGATAGGCATTTCAACATCCCCAACAGTTACTTTCTGGTCTGGGAAGAAAGTCCCTTCCTCCAGCTTTTGAAACAGAGCAGAGTGCCTGAAGACACGAGCATCATATATCTCTCCCGGCCATCCCACGTTGATGTTAGTGAAACGTCCCTTGTGATCCACCAGGGCTTGCAGCAACATTGAAAAGTACCCCTTGCGGTTTATGTACTTGGTGGCTTGGTGCTCCGGTGCCAAGATAGGGATATGGGTTCCGTCTATGGCCCCACCACAGTTAGGGAATCCCATTGCAGCAAAGCCATCCACTATGGCCTGCACATTTCCCAGAGTCACTACCCTTGATATCACCAGGTCTTTCATTGCCTTGGCAACTTGGATCACAGCAGCCCCCACAGTAGGTCTGCCCACTCCAAATTGATTCCCGACTGACCAGTAGCTGTCTGGCATTGCAAGCTTCCACAGGGCTATTGCCACTCGCTTCTCAACTGTGAGGGCTGCTCTCATCCTGGTATTCTGTCGCTTCAGGGCAGGGGAAAGCAAGTCACAAAGTTCCATGAAAGTGCCCTTACGCATGCGAAAGTTTCGCAGCCACTGGGAATCGTCCCACACCTGCATCACGATGCGGTCCCACCAGTCTGTGCTTGTTTCCCGTGCCCAGAATCGGCGTTCCACGGCATGAACCTGCCCCAGTAACACCATGATTTCCACATTGCTGGGGCCTGTGCCTTGTGAGAGGTCTATGTCCATGTCAATTTCCTCATCACTCTCGTCGCCGCGCTGCAATCACCTCCTCGTCTGGTCCAGGTTTTGCTTTGGCATGTCCTGGCTCTGCATATACTCCAGGACAATGCGCATGGTGTTAATAGTGCTCATGATTGCCGCGGTGATCTGAGCGGGCTCCATTATCCCAGTGCTAGCTATGGCGCCTGGTCTGAAAAAAGGCGCGAAACTAGTATCTGACGGACCAGGGGAAGGAGGGAGGGAGGGCCGAGTGACGACATGGCATACAGGTACAGGGAATTAAAATCAAGAAAGGTGGCTGTGCATCAGGGAGAAACACAAACAACTGTCACACAGAATGCCCCCCCCCAAAGATTAAACTCAAAACCCTGGGTTTAGCAGGTCATTGATTTCACGGAGGAAGGGAAAGCAAATGAATACAGAACAAATTTATTTTTTACATCTAAAGCTGGCAGCCGACGGTACAGCATGACTGATAGCCACTGTAGTACAACGACGACGGATACCAGTCGTAATATACCATCTTCTGACAAAAGGCAAGGGGCTGCTGCTGTGTAGCAATGCAGCCCCATGTCTGCCAGCCCCATGTCTGCCAGCACCCAGATCGCCCTCAGCCTCTTCTGGGTGCTTAGCAGAAAATACTGGGCAATTGGCAGAAAATAGCATACTACGACTGATAGCCATCATCATCGAGACAGTTGCATGTCTGCCCAGGTGCCCAAGATTGACAGCCACTGCAGTACAGTAACGATGGATACCAATCGTAATATACCATCTTTTACCAATAGGCAAGGGGCTGGTGCAATGCAGCCCTACGGCTGCCAGCCCCATGGCTACCAGTCATACTGCACCATCTACCACCAAAAGGCAGTTAGCTGCTGCTGCTGCTGTGTAGCAACGCAGTCCCACGTCTGCCGGCACCCAGATGACATATGGTGACGGTGAGCTGATCTGAGTGGGCTCCATGCTTGCCGTGGTATGTTGTCTGCACAGGTAACCCAGGTAAAAAGGCGCGAATCTATTGTCTGCCGGTGCTCTGACGGAGGGGGAGGGGCCTGACAACATGTACCCAGAACCCCCACGACACTGTTTTGCATCATTCAGGCATTGGGATCTCAACCCAGAATTCCAATGGGCGGCGGAGACTGCGGGAACTGTGGGATAGCTACCCATAGTGCAATGCTCCGGAAGTCGACGCTAGCCTCGGTACTGTGGACGCGGTCCGCCGACTAGAGCACTTAGAGCATTTTATGTGGGGACACACACAATCGGCTGTATACAACCGATTTCTATAAAACCGGCTTCTATAAATACGACCTAATTTCGTAGTGTAGACATACCCTTAAGTTACACAGACCTAAGAGCCGGTGTGGACAGTGCTATGTTGGCAGTCCTGTTTGTTTACAAAGAATATACAAAGTCCTGTTTCCTTGCACCCAGGAGGAATCAAACTGGACACAATTTTTCTGCACATACTTCCAAGCTCCTTTCAGCCAGCGCTCAGTCAGTCCCAAAAGTTCATCTCTAAGCTTTTTCTGTGGGCCATGCTCGCAGGGCTTGTTCAGGTTGTATCCTTGGCTTTCTGCTCATTTTCTAAATCTGTTTCTGTGGTGTGTTCTCACTGCTTCTCTACCTCCTACAGATCGCTACTAAACAGTACCCAGCAAACCCTTCCACTGATGTGTCTTGCATGTGCCTTTGTTTTGGGTAAGCCTGCTATTGTTTCACCTCATTGTACAATGGTTTTGCAGAACTGTATTAAATTAATGGTGGGGATTGCACCCACTGGTTTCAATGAAGTTTAACCCATAACAATAACCCACCCATAACAATAGCAATCAAATTTCAGTCTTCAAACTGGTGGCCTTTTGGGGTCATGTGGCTAAATTCATTAATAAGGCAGAGGGGATTTCACTTTCCTCTGGAGAATTAGTGTATTCAATGACAATGGAGTACAGAACCAGGCCAGATAAACCAAATCATCTGGTATGGCAACTCCTGTGTGTTGGTGTAAGCAGGCTCCAGGGGATTGAGTTGACAGAACAATTTTTTCTTCCCTTATCTTGATAGATCAGCAAATTAGAGAAATGGATGAGGTGATAAAACAAATGAAATTAAATGGGGGATGGGGCAGTTCTGAAACATGTCCTCCTATATTCCTCTTACTTAATTCAAAAGGTGTCATTAGTTCTGTTAGTACATATTCCTGCAATGGGCTTATTGTAAGCCTTTTAATCAGTTGGTTTTTTTCCAAAGCAAGTCATTTCTCTTGAATAATGACCTGAACTTCTCTATTACATCCTCTAATGCTTTTTTCAGCACTGATGTTAGCAGTACAGTTTAATCAGATGCTTGCTCAGCTGCCTGTTACATTAAAGACTGTAGGGAAATTATTATTGTGATGTTCTTTTCATTTACACCAGATGGATTTTATGAATGAGAATGAAGAGGACATTTTCTCATCTAAATGTGGCTATTATCCTTTGACCAGAATCTTCCAGTGTGCATTGAAAAAGGATGTGTAAATCTTTTTGCAGTGTATAAAGGGGTATATTGTAGATGGTATGGCTAAGCAAACATTACAGTTAGAAGAACAGTCACAGGTGTGTGACGCATACTTAACATTATTAGTTGGACTAACAGAGAACTTTGTGTTTGGTGTTGAGTTACTGGTGCTGAGCTGGACGCCTGGATTATTTCTTTTTAAAATGTATCTTTATTTCTGTTGGTCTCTCTCATATGTTATCTTATTCTTCTTTCATTCGCATTCTGTTTTTCTCATCTCAATGCTTAAACTTATTTTCCCTGTGGATTCTTGGTGGAACTTCACCAGTCTCATCAGAGAGGAATCTATCTTCTCACCATAGTTCCTTGTGTACACTAGGAACACTGGTAAGCGTTTTTCTCTGATGCAGCTGTAGAGCTAGATTTCAGAGTTGAGGCACATTGATTGGGCAGTAAGATACTAAAGGGTTACTTGTAATAGCATTGACTGTTACCCTATTCCACAGAGACAACTTGATTTTTCTAGAGGTGTCGGGGTGGTACTTCTCATGAGTACTACATTCATTAAATTAAAAAATATATATATTGCCCACTTCAAGTCCCTTTAAAACAGTGATCACTAACCCGTCGATCGCGATCAACTGGTCGATCCTGGAGACTCTCCCAGTCAATGGTGATCTCCGGCTGCGGAGGCGCAGTGGGGCTGCCTGCTGCGGTGCCCCACGCCGCTCCTGGAAGCGGCCAGCATGCCTCTGCAGCCCCATGGGGGGTGGGTGGGTGTGTATGTCTCTGCAGGCACTGCCCCTCTGCAGGCTCTGCCACGCAGCTCCCATTGGCTGGGAATGGGGAGCTGTGGCCAATGGGAGCTGTGGGGGCAGTGCCTGCAGAGGGGCAGCACGCGGAGCCATGTGCCTTCTCCCAGGGGCTGAAGAGGTGTGTTGTCCCCTTCTGGGAGTGGCATGGTCATGTGGTGCACTATTGACTGGCAGGGTGTGGGAGTGGCCTGGCTTGTGATGGGGAGGAGGTGCCGATGTGCCTGAGTGGGGCCAGGTTAGGCAGGGAGCCTGCCTTAGCCCCACTGTGCTGTTGACTGGGAGCCACCCGAGGTAAGTGCCCCCCCCGGTGGGACCCCACACCCCAGCCCTGAGCCCCGGCCCTAGCCTGCACCCCAAACCCCTGCCCGAGCCCTGACCCCCTCCCAGAGTCAGCATCCTGTACCCCCTCCTGCACCCCAACACTCTTCCCCAGCCCAGAGACCCCTCCTGCACCCATACTCCCTCCCCGAGCTCACACCCTCTCCTGGATCCCAACTCCCTGCCCCAGGCTCAGCCTGGAGTCCCCTCCCACACTGTGAACCCCTTGGCCCCAGCCCAGAGTCTGCACCCCCTCCCAAACCCCAACCCCTTGCCAGTGAGAGTGAGGAAGAGTGAGCAACGGAGAGAGGTGGGGATGGAGTGAGTGGGCAGGGCTTTGGGGAAGGGGCGGGGTAGATCCTGGGTTGCCCTTAAATTCAAAAAGTGATCTTGGTGTAAAAAGGTTGGAGACCACTGCTTTAAAATGTCTGTCACTGCAATACACTTAATGTATAATTTAGATAATGTATGGGTGGGAGGGAAGATCAAGTGAAAGTGCAGAGGTTTGGATTTATTTACATAATCGCTATTAATCATTTCCTATTGAAGTTAAAATGTTCCAAATGGGAGTAAATTTAATTTGTGTTCTGATACTAATTATCAGACTGTGCTGTAGTAAAACACATTGCTGCACATAAATATATTTGATTTGATAACTTCAGCAAGGGGATTGTAATTACATATAAATAACATACAAAAATGATGCAGCAAAACAAGGGTTTCTCCAGTTGAGAGCCTGGAAGAACCTGTAACAATTTTTATATAAGTAGTGATGTTAATTTTCATGAACATCTTGAGAAAATATTAATTAAATCTAGTGGGATGGACTACAGCATCCTGGCTGTCTTATATATAGTGTGTCGAATTATAAACATTACTTGCTCCTAGCATCTTTTCAGAAAGTGTCATAACCATAGTGAAGTATGTCAGATAGTACTATTTGAGTGGCCAGTAGCTCTGGGCAATAAATGACTTTTTCGGTTCACTGACATTTTCAAAAAACACAAAAAACAGAACAAAACTTCAGTTGTGGGTGGAAGCAAATCTGAAATTTTTGATGAATCAAAGTCTGTTTTGGGTTTGTTCCAGAATGGGGATTTGAACCTGGGTCTCCCATATCTGACGTGACTGTCCTAACTGAGAGAGGTTATAACATGGGGACAGCAGTGCTACCACCTCTTCTGGCCATTTTGATTCAGATTTGAGAGAAATATTTTTTTGGTTGACTGAAACTGCATTTTTGTTGAATAATCATCCACAACATTTCTCCCAGGTCTAGTGCCAGTTAAGTTTGACAATATGATAGCAGTTTGTTTTGATTGATAGTGTGCATGGCTTGGATAGGCATTGTTAATCATTCACAGAAGAGAGAGCATGCCAGATAGAAGTGGTTGTTTCTTTTAAGACACCTAGCTACGTGTCTTGATTTTTTTCAGAAGTACTGAGCATCTAAAACTTCAATTAAAATAATTGGAGAAGTGAAGGTATTCAATACCTTTGCTAAATCAGGCCACCTGTTTTAGATGTCTAGTTTAGGTTTACATTTGACAACTTTGGACAGTATGTATTTTTGCCAGTAAACAGCATCTAGCTAAGTGTAGCAGCCTGATCCAAAGCCCACTGAAGTCAGTGACCTTTGGATCCAGCCCCTATTGCCTGCCTGGGTATGTCTACACTGCAGCTGGGAGGAAGCCTCCCAGACTGGGTAGAAAGACTCATGCTAGCTCTGCTTGACCTGTGTGGTGGTGGCAGAGTGGGCTAGCCACCTGAGTGCAACCCTGCCCAATTGCCCCAGGTCTGAGCTCAGGTGGCTAGCTAGTGCCACCACCCATACTGC
Organism: Trachemys scripta elegans; assembly: GCF_013100865.1. NCBI lineage: Eukaryota > Metazoa > Chordata > Testudines > Emydidae > Trachemys > Trachemys scripta. The sequence goes on from NC_048305.1 coordinate 56,395,860, forward strand.
AACATCCACACTGCTATTTTTAGTGCACTAGCTCGAGCGAAACTAGTGTGAGGCTGTCTTCCCAAGCTGGGAGGAATGCTCCCAGCTGCGGTGTAGATATACCCTCTGAGTCCTAGGTACTGATACAAGTATTGCAATTTACTATTGTAGAGGATAAACATTCACACTGGTGAGCTGGTGGGAGCTTTCAGAACGATTGTACGACCTTGTTTAACAGTTAGTCTTTAAGCCTTAGAAGAAATTTAAGCTTTTATTTTAAAATAAATATCTAGACTTTTTCCTTGAAAAGATAACATAAACCTTTGTAAACCAATAGTTTTAGATTGAAAAGAATACGAAGCTGGTCTTTCACAGCAGGTTGCAGAGGCGAGGGCCGCTAAAGGTCCTTCTACCTTTCCTCCTCATCCCTCTTTATAAATAAAAATGACTCCATTTTGCTGGGAGGATATCCCAAAAAATCATCTCCACTACCTTCCCCTAAACTCTTAGGCTGCACATGAGTGTTATTGGGGTGAAAATTGTGGGTAAATATAATGCCAGCTGTGCCGGATGATATTTTCAGCCTTCTCCAAGTACATCCACTAAGTTAATATTCCATGCCCCTGTCTCTAGGGCCTAGTCTACACTATGATTTTAGGTCGAATTTAGCAGCGTTACCTCGATTTAAGCCTGGACCTGTCCACATGACGAAGCCCTTTTTTTCGTCTTAAAGGGTTCTTTAAATTGATTTCTTTACTTCACCTCCAATGAGGGAATTAGCGCTGAAATCGGCCTTGCCGGATCGAATTTGGGGTAGTGTGGATGCAATTCGACGGTATTGGCGTCCAGGAGCTATCCCAGAGTGCTCCCATTGTGACCGCTCTGCACAGCGCTCTCAACTCAGATGCACTGGCCAGGTAGACAGAAAAAGGCTCGCGAACTTTTGAATTTCATTTCCTGTTTGGCCAGCGTGGAGAGCACAGGTGACCACACAGATCTCATCAGCACAGGTAACCATGATGGAGTCCCAGGATTGCAAAAGAGCTCCAGCATAGACAGAACGGGAGGTACGGGATCTGCTTGCCATATGGGGAGACGAATCAGTGCTAGCTGAACTCTGTAGCAATAAATGAAATGGCAAAATATTAGAAAAGGTCTCCAAGGCCATGAAGGACAGAGGCCATAACAGGGACGCACAGCAGTGCCGCGTGAAAATTAAGGAGCTAAGGCAAGCCTACCACAAAGCCAGAGAGGCAAACAGAAGGTCCGGGACAGAGCCGCAAACATGCCGCTTCTACGTGGAGCTGCATGCCATGCTAGGGGGTGCAGCCACCACTACCCCCATCTGTGTGCTTTGACTCCGTCAATGGAGAAGCACGCAACATGGAAGTGGGTTTTGGGGACGAGGAAGATAGCTCACAGCAAGGAGGCTGGACCTGGAGCCAGTAACCCCCGAACCCACACAAGGCGTGCTCCCAGACCCTGAAGGCAGAGAAGGGACCTCTGGTGAGTGTACCTTTGTAAATATTACACATGGTTTAAAAGCAAGTGTGTTTAATGATTGATTTGCCCTGGCATTCACGGCCAGTACAGCTACTGGAAAAGTCTGTTAATGTGTCTGGGGATGGAGTGGAAATCCTCCAGGGACATCTCCAGAAAGCTCTCCTGGATGTACTCCCAAAGCCTTTGCAAAAGGTTTCTGGGGAGAGAGGCCTTATTCCGTCCGACATGGTAGGACACTTTACCATGCCAGGCCAGTAGCACATAGTCTGGAATCATTGCATAACAAAGCATGGCAGCACATGGTCCCGGTGCTTGCTGGCATTCAAACAACATCCGTTCCTTATCTCTCTGTGTTATCCTCAGGGGAGTGATATCATTCATGGTCACCTGGTTGAAATAGGGTGATTTTATTAAGGGGACATTCAGAGGTGCCTATTCCTGCTCGGCTGAACAGAAATGTTCCTCGCTGTTAGCCACACGGTGCGGGGAGGGGTGAAGCGATCATCCCAGAGAATTGGGTGTGTGTAGGGGGGTTATTTGGGTTTGTGCTGCACACTAACCCACAAACTGCAGCCCCTCCTTTTAAATTGCCAACACGTTTTAAATGGCCAACCCAATGGCCGCTTGGTATGGTAAATGAGGGCACTGCTGTTTGAAACCATTCCCACAAGTTATGAAGGTTAAAGAAGACAAAAGACTGTGGCTTACCATGGTTGCCTGCAAGCCGAATTCTGTTGCCTGGCACTGCGTGAGTGATCTCTCATACCAAACCGGCAGGCCCTCAATATAAGAGGCAAAATGCGACCGTGTAACAAAAGTACATGTGCTATGTAATGTGAACAGCAAGGTTTAACGTGAAAGAGTGTACCCGTTGTTCTCTAAAATGTCTTAACTACCACTCTCCCTTTTCCTCCACCAGTTGCAAATGTTTCTCCTTCGTAGAGGCTAGCAAAGATTAGAAGGCGAAAAAAACGCACTTGGGATGAAATGTTCTCTGAGCTCCTGCTGTCCTCCCACACTCACAGAGCACAGCAGAATGCGTGGAGGCAGACAATGTCAGAGTGCAGGAAAGCACAATATGAACACGAGGAGAGGTGGCGGGCTGAAGATAGGTGGCATCAACTTGCTGACAGAAGACAAGAGTCAGTGCTCAGGCTGCTGGAGCATCAAACTGATATGCTCCAGCGTATGGTTGAGATGCAGGAAAGGCAGCAGGAGCACAGACCGCCGCTACAGCCCCTGTGTAACCAACAGCCCTCCTCCCTGAGTTCCATAGCCTCCTCACTCAGACGCCCAAGAACGTGGGGGCTGGGGGGGGCTCCAGCCTCCCAGCCACTCCACCCCAGAGGATTGCCCAAGCAACAGAAGGCTGGCCTTCAATAAGTTTTTTAAAATGTTAAAGTGCAGTGTGACCTTGTCCTTCCCTCCTCTTCTCCCCCACCCCTCCAGGGCTACCTTGGCAGTTATCCCCCTATTTGTGTGATGAATTAATAAAGAATGCATGAATGTGAAATAACAATGACTTTATTGCCTCTGCAAGTGGTGATCGAAGGGGAGAGGGGAGGGTGGCTAGTAGAGTGAACCAAGCAGGGAGGGGGGATTTTCATCAAGGAGAAACAAACAGAACTTTCACACTGTAGCCTGGCCAGTCATGAAACTGGTTTTCAAAGCTTCTCTGATGCGCACCGTGCCCTCTGTACACTTCTAACCGTGCCCATAATCAGCGGACAGGCAATTTGCCTCACCTCCCACCCCGCCATAAACGTCTTCCCACTTACTCTCACAGATATTGTGGAGCACACAGCAAGCAGTAATAACAATGGGAATATTGGTTTCGCTGATGTCTATCCAAGTCAGTAAACTGTGCCAGCGTGCTTTTAAATGTCCAAATGCACATTCTACCACCATTATGCACTTGCTCAGCCTATAGTTGAACAGCTCCTGACTGTCCAGGCTGCCTGTGTACGGCTTCATGAGCCATGGCATTAAGGGGTAGGCTGGGTCCCCAAGGATAACTATAGGCATTTCAACATCCCCAACAGCTATTTTCTGGTCTGGGAAGAAAGTACCTGCCTGCAGTTTTTGAAACAGACCAGAGTTCTTGAAGATGGAGGGAGAGGTGACTGCCGACATGGCTTACAGGGAATTAAGATCAACAAAGGGGGTGGCTTCGCATCAAGGAGAAATACAAACAACTGTCACACAGAATGGCCCCTTTAAGGACTGAACTCAAAACCCTGGGTTTAGCAAGCCGTTGATTTCACGGAGGGAGGGAGGGAGGAAGGAAATGAATACAAAACAAATTGGGTCTATTTTTTGTTTTGATCTACTCCATCTATCTTTTACATCTTAGGCTGGCAGCATACGGTGCATTGATTGCTAGCCATTGTCATCTCCTGGCTGCTTGCCAGAAGTCAGTGCAGTACGACTGCTAGCCATCGTCATCTCCTGGGTGCTCAGCAGAAGATGGGAATGATCTGGCTGAGTCACTCCCATGTCTGCCCAGGTGCCCCTGACCAACCTCACCAAGGTCGGCTAAAAGAGCACCCAGGAGTACGACGACGATGGCTACCAGTTGTAATGCACAGTCTGCTGCCAAAAGGCAATGAGCTGCTGCTGTGTGGCAATGCAGTCCCATGTCTGCCAGCACCCAGGACACATATGGTGACAGTGAGCTGAGTGGGCTCCATGCTTGCTGTGGTATGGCGTCTGCACAGGTAACCCAGGAAAAAAGGCGCAAAACGATTGTCTGCCATTGCTTTCATGGAGGGAGGGAGGAAGGGAAGGGGGGCCTGATGACATGTACCCAGAATCACCTGCAACACTGGTTTTGCCCCATTCAGCATTGGGATCTCAACCCAGAATTCCAATGGGCGGCAGAGACTGCAGGAACTGTGGGATAGCTACCCACAGCTACCCACAGTGGAACGCTCCGGAAGTCGAAGCTAGCCTCGGTACTGTGGACACAGTCTGCCGACTTAATGCACTTAGAGCATTTTATGTGGGGACACACACAATCGACTGTATAAAAATGATTTCTAAAAAACCGACTTCCTATAAATTCAACCTAATTTCGTAGTGTAGACATACCCTAGGTGTGCATTGGCTAGTAGCACATAGTTCCTACAGCCCCTATTTTTGCCAGCTGCTCTAACATTCTCCCCCATACCAAGTAGGCGAGCAAATGTCACCAAGCTGCTCATGCAATGAGGGGAAGTCCTACAGCTGTTGAAGCCTGCCCTCTTATCACTGTTTGCTCAGTCTAAACCCAGAATCTAAAGTGCTAAACAACCCTCATTTCTCTCACCACCAGCCCAGAAATAAACCTTGCCCTCCCCATCATCACACACACAATATCAGTCAAGGAAGACCAGTTCCTACAAGAGTAAGAGAAGATTTCCTGTGGAAGCAGACTCTGCCTGCCACCTGAGGGAACCTTCCCCTTTCCCCCCCCACCTGACAAAATACCTCACAGAGAGCTCAAGCAACACATTGGTCACTTCTGCTGCTGTGGGAGCCGCCTAGACTTGCTTTGTGGACAAACTGGCGAGGAGGAAGCATGATGGTCAAGAGATACTGTGTCAGTTGATGGAGTGATAGAAGGATTGTTAGATTTGAGATGGGGGAGATAAGTGTTTTACCAAACAAACAACATGTATACCACTGACTGAGGCAGAAAATTTTGGGGGAAGCCCCTGGTTGAAAATTTTGTCAACACATCACTGATCCTTGATGTAAATTAAGTTTAACAGGCAGAGCCTCATTGTAGCATAACACAAGTGCCCTTCAAATAACTGAAGATCTTGTAGTGTAGTCAGCAATCCCTTTCAAAATTTCTTAAATGAGACCAGAGACTACACAGACCTTGCAGGTTAACTCTGTGCAGTACAAGCTGTGTTCTTGCATCTGCTAGGGAGCTCCAGGCTCACTGTAAACCTACCATCCTAAGTAAAGAATCCCCTCTCTGTTTAATGCACCTGAAGTCTGGTCTACAGATTTCGGAGTTAAGTCGATGTAAACTGCCTTGCGTTAACCTAACTATTTAAGTGTCTACACTAAAATTTTGCTCCCGCTGATGTAACTGCCCCGCTACACTGACTGAATAACTCCCCGAGTGGCATAGAGTCAAGGTTGATGTAGTTAGGTCAATGCAGTGTCAACGTAGATACTGTGTTATCTCAACTGTTACTGGCTTTCAGAAGCCATCCCACAATGCCCCACACTGAAAGTATAATCAGTACAAGCGTTCCTAGGGAAGACATGCACTGCTGACACAAAGAGCGTAGTGTGGACATGCAAATCAGATTTAGTTACTGCAGTGGCTGTATGCTGAAGGCACTTAGGTCGACATAAATTTGTAGTATAGACCTGCCCTGAGTCTTTTCTCATCTTCATCCTAAGGGATACTACAGACCTCAATATATATATTAGAGGACATACACTGTTGCCTCTGTAGGGCAAGCACATTGGACACACCAGGGTCTTCTTGCATTCCTCCATTCCTTCCCTCTCCCCAAGCTCTGTGTGCCATCTATTTCAAGGACTCCCTCAACCCCCTCCCCCATGCCAGGGGCTCTGTGTACCCCTTTCCCAACCATGGAAGGGCTCTGTGTGTCCTTCATACTATTGTCCACCATTATCTCCCATACCAAGGAGTTTGGGTGCTCCCTCATTTTCCCCCTTATTTCTCCATGGTGGGGGTACTTGTGCCCCCCATGTCCCTATACCAGGGTCCCCCATTCTCCTTCCACCAGAGGTTCTGTATGCCCCCTCCATGCCTCCTTCCCCCCATACAAGGGTCTTCCATTCTCTCCCCACCTGTGATTCTGTGTGAACTTCCCACTAACTCCCTTCCCTCCCATGTCACGGGTTCTGTGTGCCCACTTCCCCCATGCCAGAGTTCCCCATTCTCCCCCTATATGACAGGTCCTGTGTCCACTCCCATTCCTTCTTCCTACTCCTCCCATTCTTATTTATTTTCTTTTTGCTTCTGGAGAAGCCACTCAGGGTGTTGGCATTTTAAAATTGAATTGGGAGGATGGGCAGAGGTGAGATGGGAGGTGGTGCTGTGCTGGAAGGTGTAAATGGCTGCCATCAGCTGGTTCTTTGATCTATTGAAAGTTACAGAGGGGGCTGAGGCAGCTTCATGTGTCCCAAGATATACCCTCTTCTTTTTTCAATTTTCACCATAATCAATAGGGTTCTGTCTATTGTTGCTTTAAAGTTTCCCTAACATTTTTGAATTGATCAGATGTGGTGTGCCAAAGTTATTGTGTGACAGACGGACAGACTCCGTCACATTGAGGGTAATATCTCACTTTCCTTGTCCAATTAATTATACAATTGTTTAACTGAAAGGGAGCTTGAGAGATCTTCTAGTCCAGTTCCATACACTCGAGGCAGGGCTAAGTATTATCTAGACCATCCCTGACAGGTGTTTGTCTAACCTGCTCTTTCTCAAATGACAGAGATTCCACAATCTCCCTAGGCAATTTTATTCCAGTGCTTAACTACCCTGACATTTAGGAATTTTTTCCTAATGTCCAACCTAAACCTCCCTTGCTGCAGTTTAAGCCCAAAATAACCCCCCGCCTCCGAATCCACAATGGAGGGGAAGGTGGCAAAATTTCCCCTCCCCCTCTTCTGTGCACACTCCAAGGGTGTTGACCCATGAGTTGCAGGGGCGGTTTCATCAGGAGACACCATGGTGGATGTAGAAAATATGTACCAGAAATATTGTGAGTTTTATCATCCGGATTCAAAGACTAAGGATCGGGCGGCAGCATGGTTGTTGTGACAAACTTGTTGTGCTTGGCAAACTGATAAAGCTGATTATAATTCTGAAACTATGCAAGTGAAGCGGGAGTTGGAGCGCGTAAGGGCAGAAAGCGATATGTGGAAAACGCAAGTGGCAGGGGCAAGTTGTCAGCAGCTAGCAATCTCTACAGTCAAGGCGACGGAGACAGCTGAACAGGCTGAAGAAGAGAGGGAACAATCTAAGGAGTTGGAGGTCCAGGTGGAGTGTTTGCAGGGATTGGTGGGCGGGAGAGCAGCAGGACCCCCAGGATGAGGGACAAAGGCGCCGCTCCAAAAGACTGGGATGGGGACACATGGTATGGCTGGGAGCTTGGCCAGCCCCAGTGGCAGCTGTGCAATGGTTAACTTTCCAGCATGGCCCCCCAGCCCAGGGAGGGAGCTCCGACCCCTGGTAACTATGCAGGAAATAGCCTTGGCCCCTGCAGAGATAACTTTCTTGGCTCAGGATTAGGGCCAGCCAAGGTGAGCACATTCTTGGAATGGGCATATCAGTTTCTGTTGATGGTGATAGAGGATCAGGGGTTAAACCCAGAGGTGATTTCTGATGGTGATAGAGGATCAGGGGTTAAACCCAGAGGAGGTTAGGAAGCTGTTGAGGACAGCATCCACTGTACCGGGGTCGGATATGGGAATCGCACTGCAGATGCAGGTGGCCAGACAGTGGCAGTCCCCGTTCACGCTGGTTTGCAATTTGGCTCAAGGAGAGGCACTGCAGGAGGTGAGCCTCCAGTATACAGCAGGCTCCCCCGCTCCAGGGGAAGCCCCTGACGTCTTTGTGGAGAGAATGGCATTAGCAGGATTGTTAACTGGGTGGTATCTGGCCCATGCCCACGGGGGAGTGATTCCCCAGGACCCTGTCCGAGACTTATTGCAGCAATGTTGCCCAAAGATGTTCAGATGGCTATGGGAGTGTGGAGGCAGGGAGAGCCCCTAGACATATCACACCTTAAGGAAACAGCACGCCAGGCCACCAGAGTGGTTGGTCAGCCCGGAGCTGGGGCTCCTCCCATCGCTGCGGCTGCAGCCCCAGCGCCTTGACACAGGTGCCCCCGATCGGACACCAGTCAGCTCCACACACTGTTGTGGATGGCGTTAAAGGACTATGGGGAATCCATGGGCCAATGGGACTGGAAACGCTCGGAGTCCCTAGCACTCTGCCGTATTCAGCTGGGGTTGAAGCTCCCGGAGCCGGGAGGCAATACTGGGGCCAAGAAAGCAACTTCATATTAGGAGTGCCCCGACTCCCCGAGTCCCCTGGGAGAGGAAAGCACCCAGGGATGTACCTGGGTTGGACCTCTCCGGGTGGATTTGGGAGGAAGGTTGCAGATGCGCCTTCGAATGGGGGGGCCACATGAGTGCCCTGAGACATCTGAACTAGATTTTGTGGCACTGGTGGACACTGGTGCGGCTGTCTCACTACTTCCCTGCCCCATGCCGGGAGTGCCAATCCAGGGAACCATTGAGATCCAGGGATTTGATGGCACCTCGGTGCAGGGGCAAGTGTTGGGATGACTGGTCACCCAGGTGTGGAATCTTACCTGAAGATGCCCCTGGATTTATAGCCCCACAACTACAGAACCAATTTTGGGCATAGATTTCTTGCGGGAGGGAGGAATAGTTGATTGTGCTAACAAAGGTTTATGGAGGACCCCAAAGAAAGACTGGACCCCTGAAGTAATGGAAGGAGATACCGGATTGCTGATGCATAGTATGTTGGGAGTGGTGGCAATGACCAGGGATAGCAAGGAGGAATGGAGGAAGCATTTTCCCCAGGCATGGGCAGCTCACAAGTTGGACTGCGGTAAATGGACTGGGGAACCAGTGAAAATAGAAGGACCAGCTGTCCCTCCACAGAAACAATATCCTATCCCCACTGCGGCACACTGGGCTGTAGCGGAGATAGTCAAAGAGCTGGGAGAGCTGGAGTAGTGAAAAGAATGACTTCCCCCGTTAACTCTCCCATGTGGCCTGTGAGGAAAGCTGATGGTGTTTCATGGAGACCGACTGTCGACTATTGGAGAGTCAATGCGATGACCCCCCAGTGGGCACCAATAGTTGCAGACATGACCCGGGTGTTGCAAGAGATACCAAGGGAAGCTAAAAGATCTTCTGTATTGGATTTGTCTAACTGTTTCTTTGCTATCCCGCTTGAGGAAGGATCGCAGGACCAATTCGCATTCCACGTGGATGGGGTACAGTATTGCTTTACCCATGTCCCCAAGGATTTCATAGCACCCCCAGTATTGCGCATAAGGTGGTGACCCAAATGTTAGAGCATCTCCCTCCAGGGGATAAGGGGTGGGTGGTCTCATATGTGGACGATATCCTGATAATGGGAATGGACGATGCAGATAGCTGAAGGAAGACTGAATGAGTAGGGGAGTTGATTCAACAGCATGGTATGAAGGCGTCCCTGGAAAAGGCACAATTCATACAACCACAGGTCGAATATCTGGGGGTTACCCTATCGGAAATGGGAAGTGGATCCATTGGGGACAACTCAAGCATGTAGGGGGAACCACCCCGACTCTATGTTCCTCTCTATAATAGCCTAGGGTTTAAGTCTTTTTTGTTTAAGTCTTTTTTGTAGCTTCTGTTTTTCAGAGCACCATAAAGAGCTGGTACCAGCTCAAGAACAATTGAAACATACCATGGTGCATCGTCGCGACAAACTTCTACGTTGTCTTATGTTCGGTGTTTTGTGTTTTATGTTTTGTGCCTCATGTCTCATGTTTGTCTTGTAGCGCTTGTCTCTTTGCTAGCATTATTGTGTATGGTGTTTGAGAAAAGGGAAGATACTGCATTAGACAGGGAACAGCAACAAACCATATTCACAGCACTTTTTAACTCTAACCGGACCTCTCCCTCTCCCTACCCCTCCGCCTCCTGCCAAATTGTCAATCACACACCTATCCCTGTGGTGGCCACCTCCGTCCAAAGCCTGTGATTCTTGATACATCACGCTTATAACTACCTCTTTACCGAATGTTTACCTCCTCACCGAATGCTTTGATTTTCATCTAAACATAGTGCATGAGGATGGCCATTTGACACTCATTGTTACATTCTCTGGTCAATATTTTGATATGTATTTTTGTTACTGTGGACATGCTACGAATTGCTCTGGCAATTAGGGTGACCCAGATGTCCCAATTTTATAGGGAAAGTCCTGATATTTGGGGCTTTTTTTATATGGGGTCCTGTTACCTCCCCACCCCCTGTCCTGATTTTTCACACTTACCATCTGGTCATCCTCCCAGCAATCGAAGCACTGGCATGGATGAGCGGAGGTACGCCATCCCCTTTTGGATGGTCACCACAGTTTGGGTGACCAAGGGGGGGAAATATTGTGTAAAGCCTCCGCTCAATCCAGTAGAATGCGATTGTAAGATTTATAACTTTTCAGTCATTGCTAGTATGATCATTAAGTTCTGTAACCTTTTGCAAACGTTGTAACTTTTAGTCATTGTTAGCGTAGCCTTTTAAATATTGTAACTTTTACAAGCTTTGTAACCTTTTCAGTTACCACTTCTATAACCTCCAAGCTTTGCAATATTCCATCACGCGATCAGGGAGAGTGTGAACAAGGGAGTGTGTGTGGGCGATAAGGGAGTGTGAACAAGGGAATGTATGTGGGACTGGCGGAGAGGAACTGCAAGAAGAAAAGAGCCAGGAGCCAAGTGTATCTGATGTAATCTGCCCTGAGAAGGCAATCAAGGGGTGCTTCTTGACCTGCTCGCAGGCCTGGATCCGTGACCGAAGGCGGACACACCAGATCTACTATGCTTTGGCTTCTCGGCTTCCTATGCTGTCTCCAGTAACTCTCCACCTGCATGAGTGTGTGGGTGCATGAAGGTATGAATGCATTGAATGTGTGCATACATGAATAAGCTCCATCCCTTTTCTGTTTGATCCAATAGCGGCATTTAATAAAACCAATATAAGTGTAACCCTGGGTTGGTTTCTAGAGAAATTGAGGTAACAGTTTTCCCTCTAATTTTTTACGTTCATGTGCAGAATGAATTTTGTTATGTGCACACATCACCTTCATATTGGTGCACATAAGAAAATCAATGGGGTGGGGCCGAGGGGTTCGGAGTGTGGGAGGGGGCTAAGGGCTGGGGCAGAGAGTTGGGGTGCGGGCGGGGGGATGAGGGCTCTGGCTGGGAGTGCAGGCTCTGCGGTGGGGGCAGGGATGAAGGGTTCGGGGTGCGGGAGGGGGCTCAGGGCTGGGGCAGAGGGTTGGGATTATACTCTGATCCTACCTCATTTTCACTAGCATTCACTCAGGACCGGCTCTAGGCACCAGCAAAACAAGCACCTGCTTGGGGCGGCACATTCCCAGGGGCGGCACAGCAGCTGGTAGCAGCCGGGCCCCCATGGCCTCAGCCGCGCAGTGTAGGGCGCAGGGCATCTGCAGCACGCGGGCGCCACTCACCACCTCGGCCAGGTTGTCGTGGCGGACGTCACCCATGCCGGCCGTGCCGATGAGCAGGCGCAGTGCCACGAGGCTAACACCTTTCACCCGCAGGATGTCCGGGGACGAGCACGCGGGAAATAGTCGCTCTTGGCCACCAGCACCGACTTGTGGGCTCGGATCTGCCAGCTGGACACTTCAATTACCAGGTCCGGCTCCTCCAAGACCAGCTGCTGTGGGCTCCAGGGCTGCGCTCCAGCCTGTGGACAGTAAGTGCCAGGCGGTGGCCAGGCGATGTCGCCTCCTCCTGCCTCGGACTCGGACGTGCCTTGTTAATCTCCCACTGGCTCTTCACTACCCAGCTGCAGGAGGAGGCTGCTCCGGGCCCCCGCCCCGGGCCAACTGAAGCACAAGGAGGAGCTGAAATCGCAGGGAGCTTGCAAAGGGAACGTGGCACTTTCCTCACCCCCTCTCTCCTCTTCCCCAGCTGATGCGCTCCCTTCCATGGAGCTGGGCTGCTGCTGGCTGCCGTTGCTTCTCTCTGCTTCCCTCAGAGCTTTTCCCAGTGGCCCTCGCTGCTGCTCCGCTTCTCCGCAGAGCCTTTTTGGACAGGTCTTTGCCTCACTGATATTCCCATCACCTGGATAAAGGACACAGGATAGGACTGGGCTCTCCATGGCTCTAGCAGAGGCTGGCCCTGGCTAATGTCCACCCCCCCACACACACACACTCCCAGCTCAGCAGCACAGCCAGCCACCCCTTCGCCTTCCTCTTCTTCCCCCTCCCTTTTTACTTTTTTTCCTTTGCGATTTAAGGTTGAACGTTACTGTGGGTTTTCCTTGCTCAACTCTCCTTCTTGGCACATGGTCAATTTCAGCCTTGTTTCCAAGCCTGGACTCCTCTCACATGCTGACAGCAGAACAAGGTGTGGCGGCAGCCGTCCCTGCAGCCACTCGCTGCTGAACTTTTCAACTTGACTAATTTCAACATTGGTTAGATATCTGTAACCATACTATGCTTGCTGCAGCTTGATTGCTCAGACTTTCCATGAGTGGCATTGACAGATCAACGTATAGTAATAAAGTATCTCACTTCCTGTTTTTTGGGGGAGTTTGATTTTTTTTTTCCTGGCGCAATTTAATTTTTTATGAGCCTTTTTCCTTTTTTTTCCCTTCAGAGTAAGCGACACATGTTCTTTAACAAGTGAATGATCACTGAGTTTTAACAGTTTTGATTTACCTAGATGTTCATATCAGCCTGCATGCATCTCCCAAGATCCGTTTGACTAATTGCGCTGTTTTATTTCAGCTCAAAGAGGAGCTAAAGATTTTCTTTGGACTTTCTGCTCTGAAATTTGTAGCAACAGAGTCAACTAAACATGCTGATGTGTGATTATATTCTGCGATTATTGCCCCAATATGCAAACGTGTACAAGCCAAAAAAAGGGGGGGAAGGCGGCCAAAATTTTTTTTTGCTTGGGGCAGCAAAAAACCTAGAGTCGGCCCTGCATTCACTATGTTAGATGTCCAATTGCTACTAACCTTTTTGGTGAAAACTGAAACAAAAAAGTCATTTAGGACTTCTGCCATTTCCACATTTTCTGTTATTGTTTTTCTCCCCTCATTGAGTAACAGGCCTATCCTGTCCTTGCTCTTCCTCTTGCTTTTAATGTATCTGTAGAATGTTTTCTGGTTACCCTTTATGTTTCTAGCTAGTTTAATCTCATTTTGTGCCTTGGCCTTTCTAATTTTGTCACTACATACTTATGTTATTTGTTTATATTCATCCTTTGTCATTTTACCTAGTTTCCCCTTTTTGTAGAACTCTTTTTTGCGTTTCAGATCATTGAAGATCTTCTGGTTAAGAATATAAGAACATAAGAATGGCCATACTGGGTCAGACCAAAAGTCCATCCAGCCCAGTATCCTGCCTACCGACAGTGGCCAATGCCAGGTGCCACAGAGGGAGTGAACGTAACAGGTAATGATCAAGTGATTTCTCTCCTGCCATCCATCTCCACCCTCTGACAAACAGAAGCTAAGGACACCATTCTTTACCCATCCTGGCTAATAGCCATTACTGGACTTAACTTCCATGAATTTATCTAGTTCTCTTTTAAACCCCGTTATAGTCCTAGCCTTCACAACCTCTTCAGGCAAGGAGTTCTACAGGTTGACTGTGCACTGTGTGAAGAAGAACTTCCTTTTATTTGTTTTAAACATGCTGCCCATTAATTTCATTTGGTGGCCCCTAGTTCTTATATTATGGGAACAAGTAAATAACTTTTCCTTATTCACTTTCACCACACCACTCATGATTTTATATACCTCTATCATATCCCCACTTAGTCTCCTCTTTTCCAAGATGAAAAGTCCTAGCCTCTTTAATCTCTTCTCATATAGGACCCTTCAAAACCTTATATCATTTTAGTTGCCCTTCTCTGAACCTTTTCTAATGCCGGTATATCTTTTTTGAGATGAGGAGACCACATCTGTATGCAGTATTTAAGATGTGGGTGTACCATGGATTTATATAAGGGCAATAAGAACAGGAGTACTTGTGGCACCTTAGAGACTAACAAATTTATTCTCCATCTTATTCGCTCTCCCTTTTTTAATAATTCCTAACATCCCGTTTGCTTTTTTGACTGCCGCTGCATACTGTGTGGATGTCTTCAGAGAACTATCCACCATGACTCCAAGATCTCTTTCCTTAGTTGTAGCTAAATTAGCCCCCATCATATTGTATGTATAGTTGGGGTTATTTTTTCCAATGTGCATTACTTTACATTTACCCATATTACATTTCATTTGCCATTTTGTTGCCCAATCACTTAGTTTTATGAGATCTTTTTGAAGTTCTTCACAGTCTGCTTTGGTCTTAACTATCTTGAGCAGTTTAGTATCATCTGCAAACTTTGCCACCTCACTGTTTACCCCTTTCTCCAGATCATTTATGAATAGGTTGAATAGGATTGGTCCTAGGACTGACCCTTGGGGAACAGCACTAGTTATCCCTCTCCATTCTGAAAATTTACCATTTATTCCTACCCTTTGTTCCCTGTCTTTTAACCAGTTCTCAATCTATGAAAGGATCTTCCCTCTTATTCCATGACATCTCTTGTCATACTTCCTATTTTTCCTACGCAGTGGGATAGTTTGCTCTTGTGCCCTTAATAATGTGTCTTTGAAAAACTGCCAGCTGTCTTGAACTGTTTTTCCCCTTAGACTTCCTTCCTATGGGATCTTATCTACCAACTTTGAGTTTGCTAAAGTCTGCCTTCTTGAAATCCATTATCTTTATTGTGCTGTTTTCCCTCCTACCATTCCTTAGAATCATGAGCTCCATCATTTCATGATAACTTTCACCCAAGGTGCCTTCCACTTTCAAATTCTCAACCAGTTCCTCCCTATTTTGTTAAAATCAAATCTAGAACGGCCTCTCCCCTAGTAGCTGTCTCCACCTTCTGAAATAAAAATGGTCTCCAATACATTCCAGGAAGTTGTTAGATAATCTGTACCCTGCTGTGTTGTTTTCCCAATAGATGTGTGGGTAGGTGGTGATGAGGGACTTCAAGTCCTATGCTTTGGATGATTTTGTTAGTTTAAAAAAACCCCTCGTCCACCTCTTCTTCCTGGTTAGGTGGTCTGTAGTAGACCCCTACCATGACATTACCCTTGCTTTTTACAACTTACCCAAAGACTTTCAACAAATCTGTCTCCTATTGTTATCTCAACCTCCTCCCTTTTCCCCCCGCCTGTCCTTCCTGAAGAACCTGTACCCTTCTCTATGGTTTTGTTTCTCTATTTTAATGTTCTGTGAGACATAATGAGTAATGGGGCTATATGGGAGGGAAGCTGGAGAGAGATTCATTTTTCCTGGTTGAGGTCTGAGACCTTTTAAAGTTGATTTCCAGAATCTTTAGGTTTGCCCAACTCCTTGCAAAATGCAACAGCTGAGAATTTCACAGAACTTGAGTTGCAGCCACCTCCTTCCAACCGTAGCTTATGCTGGGTTCTAGCCCAGAAGCCAGATGACATGGCTCAGCTGCACCAAAGAATCAGGGCCTTGATCTTTTGTTTGCCCAGGTTCCTGATGATTTTTCTTGAGTAAGGAAGGGCAACGGTATACTTTTCCTTTGCTATTTGCTTTGCCTTATGTGTGATGGAAAATACATTTTGTATGTTTTGGTAATTATCACTACTGATTTTATTGGCTTATAAAATTTCTTCATTACAGTTTTCAAGAGCAACAAAGCAAAATAATCACAGAAGACTGCAAAGCCAGAAAAGCTCACCTGCTTTATCCATTCTGACTCAGGGGGCCCTGCAGTGCAGTGGGAGTTGCATGTATCCTGAAGTGGGGGAATCAAGGCATTGTTGCAGGACTCCTGATTACTTACTATCCCATTCCTGCTATTGCTTTACCTGACCTGTTCTCCAATATACAATCACGGTGCTTCAGGTATTTCCTTTGGAAATGTAACTGCTAAATTTGTCCACTGCTAAGAAATTTTTCCTAATATCTATTCTAAACCTTTTCTTCCTTAGCTTCAAGTCATTGCATTTTCAGAGACTGTGAATAATAATTTCTTTCCTTCATTGATAGTGTTATCTTGATGGTATTTATAACTGAACATATCCCTCCTGAGTCACTCTCTGGTTCTTGTTGCATCTGTTGAGTCATAATCCCATACGTACTTGATCAAACTGATGAATTTCTGTCTGGCTTCATGCAGGCATAGCACTATCATAGATCTCTGAAAGGATTGCCACAATCTTACTGCAGGTGAGTTCAAGGGTATGTTCTATGTGGTGATGAGCAAGCCTCAAAGTTTCAGAAGTTCAGTACAGTTTGGATAATCATCAAAAAGTCTGGATGTTTATCGGAACCATGTTTAAGCTTTCCAAACCTCTTGGGTCTGCAAAATTACACTGGAAATCTTGTGGAAGAGGCTTTAATGTAAGATTTCTGGTGGGGCCAGAAATACTGCAAGAGCCTCTGAGGGTATTTCTGTCCATTGCTTGTATTACTACTGCAAGTTTATCAAATCACCCATGGCTGGAGAGCACTTAAACAGGAGAGCACTTAAACATGTCCTTAACTTCAAAACAAATAGATTTAAAAGCAAAACAGATAAGACTAGAAAATGGCTTTAGGGGGGATAAGAAGAGCTTTTACAAAAGTACTAGAAAGAGTGAAGAGGAAAATGAACACAGAGAGAGAGATTTGTATGTCCTGTCATCATGCCAACTGGTCACCAGTTGAATGATTCAAAACACTTGGCAGGGAGATAAACTTTTACTTCAAAAAGATAAATTACATGCAATGAGAAACTATTTTGATTTTCCAATTTATAATGGTGTGACGTTGTGCAGTCTATATGGTTTTAGAAAAATATGGTAATAAGTGAATATAACGTAACTGGGATATGCTTCATGCAAAAGGTCTCTTGTAAGGTATCATTACAAAGCTTATAATCTACTGAGTGTGATCATCCGATTTGTATAAATGTACCACTCTTGTATCTAAAACTAGAACTATAAAATATAACTCTGAGGGCCTATTGTAATTATGTAAAGTGTGGGCCATTAATGATGGTTTGGAATCTTGATGACTCCCATTAACAAGGACCATTATCCGCAGATGGCTGTGAGTCTTCCTGTATATGTGTGTGCTGGCAAGTGGGCAATGAAGTTTTGCAGTGACATGTGATCATGTCACCTGAATTGGAATCCATCTTTAACCTGGTGCTTTTCCAGTGAGGGGGGGTGGAAATCCAGAGGGACAAAGGGTTCCCGCCTTATGCAAAAGATATATAAAGGGGTGAAACAGAACAAAGGGGGGGAGGAGCCATCATGAAGAATCCCCTAGCTATCACCTGAGCTGCAACAAGAGCTGTACCAGGGGAAAGAATTGTGTCCAGGCCTGGAAGGTGTCCAGTCTGAGCAAAAGCTTACTGAAGCATCTCTGAGGGTGAGATTATCTGTATTCAGTTTGATTAGACATAGATTTGCGCATTTTATTTTATTTTGCTTGGTGACTTACTTTGTTCTGTCTGTTACTACTTGGGACCACTTAAATCCTATTTTCTGTATTTAATAAAATCACATTTTACTTAATAATTTACTCAGAGTATGTATTAATACCTGAGGGAGCAAACAACTGTGCATATCTCTCTATCAGTGTTATAGAGGGTGAACAATTTATGAGTTTGCCCTGCATAAGCTTTATGCAGGGTAAAACGGATTGATTTGGGTTTAGACCCCATTGAGAGTTGGGCATCTGCGTGCTAAAGACAAGCACACTTCTGAGAGCTGTTTTGGGGTAAACTTGCAGCTTTAGGGCAAGTTATTCAGATCCTGGGTCTGTGTTGGAGCAGACGGGAGTGTCTGGCCCAGCAAGACAGGGTGCTGGAGTCCTGAGCTGGCAGGGAAAACAGGAGCAGAGGTAGTCTTTGCACATCAGGTGGCAGCTCCCAAGGGGGTTTCTGTGATCCAACCCGTCACAAATGGAAATTGTGTAATAGTAGGGTTACCATACGTCCGGATTTTCCCGGACATGTCCGGATTTTTGGGCTTCAAGTCCCCATCTGGGAGGAAATCCCAAAAAGCCGGACATGTCCGGGAAAATAGGGAGGGAGGGCCCAGCGGTGCTCGGCCGGGGGTGCTCGGCCAGGGGCAGGCGCCCCAGGGCCCAAGCCGAGCCAGGCGGGAGACGCCAGGGCCAGAGCCTCTTGGCCTGGGCCGGCCGCTCGGCCAGGGGGGCCGGACTGGGCTGTGCCGCACCGTGCCCCAGCTCCAGCTCCAGCCCCAGCTTACATGCTGCCTCCCTGTTTCAGGCTTCCTGCGAACATTTGATTCGCGGGAAGCAGGGGAGGGGGAGGAGCAGGGGGCGGAGCGTTCAGGGGAGGGGGCAGAGTTGGGGCGGGGACTTTGGGGAAGGGGCGGAGTTGGGGCAGGGCTGGGGGCGGGGTTGGGTGGGGTTGGGGCGGTGCCGGGGCCCCGTGGAGTGTCCTCCTTTTTTAAAACTAAAATATGGTAACCCTATGTAATAGTTAATATTTAAGCTTTATCAACTAGGGGAATACAGCTCATGTGAATATAGAAACTGATATACAAGTTCACCCTGATTAAATAAAATGTAATAATGTCTAAAATGCAATAAAAATTAACAAACTATATAAATAAGTGTGTGTGTGGGGTTTTTTTTTAGTTTTGGGTTTTATATAGGCTTCTATGTTAAGCTGACTTTTACTTCCAATAAGTTGGTCTCTGGAGTCAAATCTCTGGCCTTGAAGACCTTGTGGAGACTACAAATATTTTTCTTCTGGAAAGAACAGTAAATAGAATGTTTCGGTTTTAAAATCACTATCCTATCATGGCAAAACTACACAATAAAAACACCCCAAACAATAGTGAGTTTATATAGGACTGACACTGTTGTGTTGAACTACTACAGAGTCAGCAGAGGGAGCACAAGATTATCTCAAAGTTGTGTAAAATCACTTCTGCAAGATGTGCATGAATCCAAAATGCAGCCATGCTGGCTGGTACTCTGTGTAGGAAAGACATAGAGATGGATGGAGAAAATACTTATCTTAGCCAAATTGAAAAGGACAGATTTAAGGAAAGAAATTTCCTCTTCGTGCTTATAATCAAAGAAGAAAAGCTAATTAACCTTTTTGGGAAAAAGTACTTGACAATCTGTCTTTTGAACTAAAATAATATGCATAATACATATACCAATCTTCAGCCTCCTATTCTGTTTGGCAAATCTCCCTCTCTCTCTCTGGCCTAAAAGTTAACAAATTGACTTTTCTCTGTGACTTCCACACTCTTGACAGCCTCTGGCTGTGTTTTTATTGTCCTAACAGCTTCTGGCAGACTACAAGTCTCTCACATTCACTACAAAGTAAACAGGAATTCAGTCCAAGGGTAACTGACTTGGATCCGGTGGAAGAATGCAGGTTATTCATAAGAACTGGTAGACTCCTTTCTGTATTAATATAGTCTGTGTTTATTGTGGATTTTATGAACAAGAAAAGTTGTGACACTCATTGAGCCTCTAGAAATTACTTCTTTCAAGCATGTGGGAAATCAACATTCTCTCCCCGCCACCCCGCCACTAGTTATGTTACCATTTATCCTGTGTGTATTCAGCTGTTTTCCACCTTCTGATGCAAAAGGCAGAGCAGACAGAAGTTTACTCAGATGCTGCTGGGAAGAGTCATATTATTTTGAGAACATAAAAGGTTCTGCAGATATACACAGCAATATATGATTGTTCTGATGAATATCTCTGTTGGTTAAGGCTAAAGGGTCAACAGCTTTAGAAATTCTATCTGCAGGCCGGCCAAAGTGTAGGCAGCAGTAATATGAGTTACTCTATATCTGCCCTACCAATATTTCAGTCCTGACACAGAAGGGAAAAGAATATTCTTGGATCATAGGGGTCGGGGCAATAGTCCTCTTAAAAAAAAAAAAACACAAACCCAAAAGAACAAAACAACACATGAGGCAACCTGGTGCTTGTGAAAGTTAGGCGTTAATAGCACAGACCAGAGCCAAATATAGTGTAGGCCAGTTCTGTGCCATTCCACTTATGACCTGTTAACACTATTAGGTATTCTGATTTTGGGCCTATCCTGAGTAAGAGTTTCCAACCAGGCTGAATCGCTTTCAGATTTTCTGATGTGGACAAACAGGGACTAGGGAAATATGTCCTCCAAACTTGTTTCCACTTGCAACCTAAGTGAAACATTTGAACTGCTCTTCAAATGAGAGAGGTTAGCTTGCTAAGGGCTTGATCCAACTCCCATTTGATGTCACTGGGAGGCTTTTTGTTGAATTCAGTGGGTTTTGGATTGAGACCTAAGGATGTTTCTTCACTGCAGAGTTAACTCAGTTGATGGGCACTTGGATCTGACCAGCTGCACTACAAAGTCACCCTTGAGTTACTGTGTTCTCTCTGGTGCTGCAGGGATGTGGACAGGTTTTCTTTAATTTGGGAGGGCTACAGTTAAATAAAATAATAGCTGCTGAAAATCATTTCCATGAATAGTTTTGTACCATAACTAAATTTGTCCACTTTTAAGAAAGTGTGATAAATGAGCTTCTGTTACAAACTTTTATTAATGCAATCCCTACATTTTTGGGGGGCTAACTGCCTGTCCCGGCAATCCTCCAATTGTCAGTGCCCATGTGCTGTACTCTCTGTTTGTTGCTGGAACTCCTGAAGGCGTGCCACATGGTCCTTTGTATTGCAATAAGATGAGTTGCTGGGTGATTCTTTCCCAGTAAATTATGGGAGAACTTGTCTGCCCTTCAATTGTGAGGAGGTATAGGAGGACCATAAACACATGAGTGGTTTTGCCTGCATTTTCACTGCAAAATAGGTGAGTTACCAGCCTGAGTGAAAGCAGTACCTGGACTTGAGCCTATAGTCACAGGTGGGCCAGCTATCCCAGGTAGAAAGCAAAACTAAACTTGGAGCAGAGCTTTATGTGTGTGCGAGGGAGGTGACAGGCAATGTGCAAGTAGGAGCCCAGACTAAGTTTGCAGTGGAGACTGGACACTTTCTAGGATATTTCTGATCCAAGTTTTAACCAGGACAGACCCTGATTAGTTTGTACAGTCTGATGGGATTACAGCACAAGGTGGCATGGCTGAGTAGAAACATACCTTTTTAATGTATATATTGGAGATAGGCCCAAGATGTAAAATTTCAGATATGTATTTAGATGTAAACTTTCAGAGATGTCAGACTTCTTAGAAAGAGATTAACAAATTACACAGTTCAAATGTGGATACAGATCCAAACCTTTCTGCCTGTATGGCCTTGGAGAAGCTCACATCATGGCAAGGTGTAGTATCTGCCAATCATTCTCCAGATGTACTTGAGAGGGCAGAAACTTCGTTTCTTCAAATACCTCATGGAGGAGGCCATGAGGCCCCAATTGGACCCAGGCTGGGAAACACCTGCCCCCCTCCCCCAGTACATCGGCCTGATTCAGCAAGGAGTGCATCTGCTGCTGCAAAGTCCAACTCTGATGCAGGAGACTCTGCCCCAACAGACCCAATGGCTGAGTCTTGTCGGGAAGACCTCTCATAAGCATGAGACTACGTATTCCTTAAAATCCACTTCAAAGAAGTGTAAGCAAGCCAACCAGCTCAGCCCCTGAGGGTTTAGAACTTAGGACGTCCTAAGTTCCAGAGGCACAACAGGAAAGCCCATAAACATAAACTCCATTAGTACTGGACCGGACAAGCAGATTGGGCAGATCTATATCTATTGTAGCCCCATGGGACATTTTCACTCTCTTGGATCTAGAATCCCCTCCCACATCGTACTTCTCTGTTTCCAAGGAGATGTCACCTCTGAGAGAATCGACTGCTGGAAGGAGCTTATCACCCGTCCCATATGCAGACTACATCTCCCCTCCAATGGCACTGACAGTACCGCCACTGGAACTGAAATCAGCCTTCTCATCAGTAGATTTTGAACCATCCAATCAGGGCCGGCTCCAGGCACCAGCAAACAAAGCAGGTGCTTGGGGCGGCCATTGGGAAGGGGTGGCACATCCAGGTCTTCAGCGGCAATTAAGTAGCGGGTTCCTCAGTCCCTTTCGGACCGAAGGGCCCGCCGCCGAGGAATGAAGCGGTGCAGTTGCGCTGCCGCCAAAGTGCTGCCGATCGTGGCTTTTTCTCCTTTGCTGCTTGGGGCGGCAAAAAAGCCTGAGCCTGCCCTGCATCCAATGAGCTGCTCTTCCCTTACCCTCGTGAGACTCACACCAGTTTGGGACCAACTTCCACCTCTTCTAACTCTGAGCTGCTGGTACCCCATGCCCAGGAGCCCCCGCGAACACCTATCAACCCCCCTACTGTCTGTACTGGAGGCCTTGGGATCGGTACCCCCTTGCAGAGTCGATCTGATCTGCCAGGGAGTCAACTCTTGCTTCCCCTCTAATGTGTTCAGATCTGCCTCCGGATTGGACAGAGGAGGAACATTACAATCTAGATTCAGAGGAACCAGCAAGACTGCTGCCATCATCCCTGGACGAAGCAGTGACTTCTATGTCCCTGCACCTGTTGGCAGTTCCAGGACCTTCTCTGCAGAGTTACTGGAGAGCTTCATATTCCTCTTGAGGAGGTCCAAGACTCCCTGCATAAACTCTTAGACATCCTGCTCACTTCCAGACCCAATAGAATAGCTCTCCCCATTAATGAAGCCATAATGGAGCCAGCTAGGACAGTTTGGCATACCCCTGCCACCTGTGCTCCTACCCGCCAAAGGGGGAGAGAAGCGTTATGTGTCGGCCAGTGGTGCAGAATGTTTGTTTCTCACCCCACTCCCTGTTCACTGGTGGTCCATGTCACTTCTAAAAGGGATAGACAAAAATATCCTTGCCCTACTCCTGCTGACAGAGGGCAAATGCTTGGATTTGCTGGGAAGAAAGGTTTTTTCTAGTGTCCACTTCAGGATAGCTAATTACCAGGTGCTACTTGCTAAATGTGATTCCCTGAACTACGCCAAATTTGTGGAGTTTACTAACAGTCTCCCCTAAAAGGACAGGGCTTGTTTTCAAGCCCTGATAAATGAAGGCAAACTGAGAGCCAGGACTGCCCTCCAATCTGCAGTCAATGCAGTTGATACCTCCTCTAGAACTATGGCTATTGCCATCGTCATATTCATGGCCCATGTGTCAAGATTCCCTAAGAAGGTCCAGAATACCATCAAGGACCTCCCCTTTGGTGAATTACACCTCTTCAACCAGAAGACAGATGAGTGCCTTGATACCTTAAAAGATTCCAGGGCTACCCTGTGCTCGCTGGGAATATACATCCGTACCCCTAAGAGGAAGTTTCACTGTCCATCAATCAAATCTAGATATATGGCTCAGTAGTTTTTCCATCAGAGGCCCTATGAATCACCACGGAAGAGACAGAGGGGTCAAAAATCCCACTTCCCTACACCCTGTGCAACAGGCTCGGCATCTCAATCTCAGCCCCCAGCTCAAGGTTATTTTTGACAGGAGCTCAAGAGCCATGCAACACTAAGCCAAGCACCGCCTGACTCTCCTACACCATTTGGGGGTCATCTAGCACTCTCAACATCTGGAGTGCAATAACAATGGACAAGTAGGTGTTGAACGTCATTGATTCTGGTTATACAATAAAGTTTACATTTGTTCCTCCTCTAAAACTCCCCTGCTCCCCCCCCCCCTTTTTGGGGACCACTCTCATGAGAGTTTCTCAAACAAGGGGTGAACTCCTTACTACAGTGAGGAGCAATAGAATACGTCCCTTCTCAATACCAAGGGAGAGGGTTTTACTTGACCTGCTTCCTGATACCCCAAAAAAGTGCGATTTCAAGTCCAATCCTCGACCTCCGCTATCTCAACTACTTCATTCACAAATTCAGGTTTTGCGTGGTCATGTTGGCAACAATAATTGCATCTTTAGAAAAGGGCATGTGGTTCACAGAACTTGATATGAAGGACACCTGCTTTCACATAGACATTCATCCCACCCACATGTTTTCTCAGATTTATGGTGGGCTCTGAACATTTTCAGTACAGAGTACTCCCCTTTGGAATAGTGACTGCCCCCAGAGTCTTTATCAAAATATTGTCAGTAGTGACCCACATCAGATGTTGTGGTCTCATTTTCTTCCCGTACATCGACGACTGGTTCCTTGTTGCCAAGTCCTTCCAGGAAGCCTCTTCATCAACTTCAATGATGCTACACCATCTCTACTCACTGGGAATCAATGTAAATGGAGAAAAATATCTTCTCACCCACACACAATCTCTGGACTTCATCAAAACAACCTTAAATTCTATCACTGCAAGAGCGTACATGCTTAAGGACAGGTTCCAAACCACGAACAACATCAAAGCTCATGACTGGTACTGGAGGGTTGCTCCTGACAAGACATGTCTGTCTCCCTTAGGTAATATGGCCTTGTGCTCCTACATCACCCCATTTGCAAGATTCCACCTTCATTGCCTTCAAATTTGGCAGCAGTCTGTATACTCCCCAAGCCATCATTCCATGATCCTCATGGTGACATTCCAGTGTCTTTCCTGCTATGGTGGACTAATCCTTGTCGGGTATGTGTGGGCATCCCGTTTTTCTCTTCCTTTCCTGACAGGACCATTATTATGCAAGCATCTTTATTAGGTTGAGGGACCCACATGAACAGCCACACAGCACAAGGTGCCTGGACATCTTGAGAGTCCAGGGTGCACATCAATATCTTAGAGTTGCGAGTAGTCCGGAAGGCAGGCAAGTCCTTTCTTCCAATCATCCATGCTCACCATGTCCTTATAATGTCAAACAATGTTATGACTGTCTTCTACATCAACAAGCAGGGAGAGTGAGATCTACCTCTCTGTGTGCAGAAGCAGTCAGCTTCTGAAACTGGCATGTCAGCAATCAAATTACATTATCAGCAGCCTACCATCTGATGAAACAAAAAGTGCTTGTCGATTCCCTCAGCAGATGTTTTGCAGTTGACCACGAGTGGGAGCTCCACAGTTCGGTACAGCACAGTATTTTTAGTCTACGGGGAACCCCAATCAGGGTTCTGTTTGCCTCTCAAGCAAACAGGAAACGCACCACATATTGTTCCAGATGAGCCCTATGTCGCAGAGCATCTCCCTGGGAGTGGCTTCTTCCTTGGTCGGACCATTTCAAGCATGCCTTCCTTCTGCTACCATTCCTGCCACAAGTTCTATGCAAAATGCAGCAGGACAGAATGCAGGTCATCCTGATTGCCCCCTTCTTGTCCAGACAGTTCTGGTTTCCCAACCTCTTATGCATGTCATCCCAACCACCAATCATCCTCCCAACTTTACCTGAGCTCTGGAAACAGTATAATGGGAAGGTCAAGCATCCTGATCTGTGTCCGCTCCACCTCAAGGCTTGGTATTCAGATGTGCATCATCCTTCATGCTCAACAACTGTATGAGACATCCTCTCTAGTAGTAGAAAGGACTCTACTAGAAAATGTTACCTAGCTAAAAGTAAGCACTTCTCTTCTTGGGCACACCAATGAGGAATTCTCACAGAGACTACAGATATTCCTCTCATCTTAGAGTACACCTCTACCCTGATATAACACGTCCCGATATAACATGAATTCGGATATAACGCGGTAAAGCAGCGCTCCAGAGGGGCGGGGCTGCGCACTCTGGCGGATCAAAGCAAGTTCGATATAATGCAGTTTCACCTATAACACAGTAAGATTTTTTGGCTCCTGAGGACAGCGTTATATTGGGGTAGGGGTGTATATCCTATTTTTGAAGACATCAGATTTGTCCATCAGCTTCTTGCAAGTCCACTTGGTGGCAATCAGCACATACTATCCACCTTCTCAAGGCTACTTGGTCTTCGCACACCCATTGACCAGTAGATTCCGGAAAGGTCTAATAACCTTCCCAACTTTTCAGAAGCCTAGTTCCCAGTGGGCCCTAAACCTTGTTCTCTCAGACTCACAAGACCCTGCTTCGAGCCTTCTACTTGCTCCTTTCCATAAAAATCAGTTTTCTTATAGCCATCACCTCCATGAGAAGGGTTGGTGAACTTGGAGTGATGATGGCAGATCCTCCGTATGCTATTGTCATGAAGATGGGAGAAATTGTTAAGCAGTTCAAATAACCTAGTTGGCACCTGACCAGAAGGGCCAATGAGTAAAGAAGATACTTTCAAATCTGGGGGGGAAGGATTTGTTTGTTGTTCTCTTTTGTTGTTCCTTCTCTGGATGGAGGGAGAAGCCAAGCAGGCAAAATATCTCCTGAAAATATACCTGGAATAATCCATCTC
This sequence comes from Trachemys scripta elegans, assembly GCF_013100865.1. Lineage (NCBI taxonomy): Eukaryota > Metazoa > Chordata > Testudines > Emydidae > Trachemys > Trachemys scripta. The sequence goes on from NC_048305.1 coordinate 56,422,404, forward strand.
AAACCACAGAAATTGTAAGTAGGGCAAGAAAATGCGTTAGGTTATCTTTTTTTGGGCTTGTGAATTTTCCTATGTTACAAAGGTAGTTTTATTCCTCTTTTTTTAACTGTGAAGCTGAGCCCAGAGGGGAATCCTCTGGGTTTTAAATCTTTTTATTACCCTGTAAAGTTGCCTTCCATCCTGATTTTGCAGGTGCGATTCTTTTTTTTTCTTTATAAATAAAGTTATTTTTTAAGAACCTGAATGATTTCAGTGTCCTAAAGACAAAGGGTCTTACTCATAGACATTAAGGTCAGAAGGGACCATTTTGATCATCTGGTCTGACCCCCTGCATGCTGCAGGCCACAAAACCGTCCCTACCCCTTCCCTTGACTCTGCTGTTGAAGTCCCCAAATCCTGTGTTTTAGTGACTTCAATTGGCAGAGAACCCTCCTGCTAGCGATCCCTGCCCCATGCTGCGGAGGAAGGCGAAAAACCTCCAGGGCCTCAGCCAATCTACCCTGGAGGAAAATTCCTTTCCGACCCCAAATATGGCGATCAGTAAATCCCTGAGCATGTAAGCAAGAGTCTCCAGCCTGACCCTTGTTAGCCATTATACTATTTACCTGCCATTGCTCGGTATTCCTTGGCTAATATGTTTTTCCATTAAACCATTCCCTCCATAAACTTATCTAACTTAATCTTGAAACCAGACAGGTCCCTCGCCCCCACCGTTTCCCTCGGAAGGCCGTTCCAATATTTCACCCCTCTGACGGTCAGAAACCTTCGTCTAATTTCAAGCCTAAACTTCCCCATGGCCAGTTTATATCCATTCGTTCTCGTGTCCACATTAGTACTAAGCTGGAATAATTCCTCTCCCTCCCTTGTATTTATCCCTCTGATATATTTAAAGAGAGCAATCATATCCCCCCTCAGCCTTCATTTTGTCAGACTAAACAACCCGAGTTCCTCTAGTCTCCTTTCATATGACGGGTTTTCCATTCCTCTGATCATCCTAGTGGCCCTTCTCTGCACCCGTTCCAGTTTGAGTTCATCTTTTTTAAACATGGGAGACCAGAACAATGTCTGTGCTCACATTGCTAAGGCAATTGATTGGTAGTTTATTCTCAAGCCTCCCCAGGAAAGGGGGTGAAGGAGTGGGGGGGGATATTTTGGGGGGGATAAGGATTCCAAGTGTCCCTTCCCTGAATTTTTGTGTAAATCACTTGGTGGTGGCAGCAATACTGTCCAAGAACAAGGAAAGGAATTTGTGCCTTGGGGAAGTTTTAACTTTAAGCTGGTAGAATATAAGCTTAGGGGGTCTTTCATGCGGGTCTGCACATCTGCCCCCCAGAGTTCAGAGTAGGCAGGGGGGAACCCTGACAGCTATATTCCAGGGATCGGCAACCTTTGGCACACGGCCTATCAGGGAAATCTGCTGGCGGACCAGGACGGTTTGTTTACCTGCAGCGTCCACAGGTTCAGCCGATTGCAGCTCTTACTGGCCGCGGTTCACTATTCCAGGCCAATGGGGGCTGCGGGAAGTGGCGCGGGCCGAGGTATGTGTGGTCCCTCTCTGTATTCCCTTTCCACCCTCCTTCCCCTTTGCTTCAGATCTTATATGATTTGTGGTAGAGAAGGAACTGGAGAGGCGGTTGGTTCTTTATCTTCTCGGTTGGAGGCATGAGGTGAGACAGGGCGCACGTGTGGACCAACGGATACTGCTTTCAAACTCTCTGGTTCCGGGCTCATGATATGCATGCATGACCCACCATGGAATACAGATAGGGACCACACATCTCAAAGAATTTCTAGTTACAGGTAAGTAATCTCCCCATATTTCCTCAAACACACTCAGCACTTCCAAATATGCTCTCCTGTTTGTAATTTGTTCTCCTTAATTATTACAATAAACATCCATTACATGGTCAGATGCTTTTACACAGTTGAAAAATTCACAAATGACTTCTAGTGTAAGTATTAGCCTAATTTTCTGCTCCCTAAGCATTAAATTGGAGTAGAAAAACTACTGAGACCCAAGTTCAGGTTTCTGAATTTCATACAAAACAGTTAATGACACATATAAAACAGCATGTTCATGCATCCACTTGTCTGCTTTAGGTGTTATTTACGTCATCAACTCTTTCATGTGAAACCAGAACCTTGCACTAAAATTTTGGCAGGCGTGAACCTTTACTGCAAAAAGGCATTTGACGGGAGGGATATGCAATGCCCTAATAAAAGATGAAGTAATGTTTAGTTCTTAAGCTGGAACGAATTAACTATAGTTATAAAACTTCATACTTTCTCTTTCTCAGCTTATGCTACAGAATAAAAATTGGCAAAATTACTTTCCCAATGAGAAAATGGCTGTGCCACACTATTTGTTAATACCAACCAAAATTCCCCAGAGAAATTCTACAGTTCAGTAATTCCATGGCTAGCTGGCCAAATATCCTTCCATTGATTTACACAGAGCAAACACTTTACTCTTCCCATTCAACTGGATTAGACAACTAAAGAAGACACAACAAAATATTGGTTAACCTGTTTTTTACTATTGACTTAACACTGCAATGAAAATCTATTGTGGCGGTGCCATAGCATCACCATAGTTAGTTAAGAATTACACTTAAGCAGGGATTAAGGCAAAGATTTGAAAAACTAACTAGTTCTGGGTACCCATATTGAGACACCTAAAAAGAGGCCTAATTTTCAGCAAGTGCTGAATATCCATCCTTGGGAAAAACAGCCCCCCTTTAAGAGGTGTCAAGTTAGGCACCCTAAAACTGAGGCACCCAAATTGCTAGTGACTTTTAGAAAATGTAGGCCTATCTTTTATTCATACCTGCTCAATATATATGAATAGTGTATTACAACTGCCTCAAATTTACAGCACCTGCCCTTTGAGTACAGAATGAATTTTCTGAGCATTCACAATTAAATCAGTTAATTAATTTTATTCATCATCATTTTTGAAATGGCCCCTTTTAAGAAATGTTTTTGATAAGTGCCTTTTGTTTAATCCTCTAGTAAATCAATTCCTTTTTTTTCTCTTTTTTTGAGATTTGGGTCCTTCTGGGTTGTAACACTGTCTGTGTGTTCAGTGTTCATGTGACTGTAGTATCCTATACTATTACTATTACTTGGATTATAAGCTCTTTAGAGCAGTGACTGGCTTTTTTGGGAATGGGATGGGGGATGGTGGTGTATATAGTATTTCTGATCACTTATTGGTCCCTTTAGGTGCTATTTTCATGCAGATACTCTAAATGGTAACAATATCTAGCCCAGACCTTTCTTGTTGCAGAGAAGTTTATTTGAATGACTTGGAAGTCCTTGACTGTTCCAAAACCACAGGGTTGATGTGCTTTGTGAAAGTAAGATGTAGTTTTTAACTGGTACATTTGTGTGTGGTCTCCCTTAAATTTATGTAATGTATATGGTGCTTTGGTTAGACCAGAGGAATGGGTCTTATTCCTGGCTCTGCTAATGACTTGTTTTGTGATCTCAGATGAGTCACTTATCTTCTCTGACTCAGTGTGCACATCTGTAAAATGAACATAATACTTACTAGGTCACAGGGCTGCTGTGATAACTATTATATAGCACTTAAATCTCATTGGCTGAAAGGCACTATAGAAATGCCAAGTATTATAAGACAAATAACCAGTACTTCTTTATCTGTAAAAGGCTATGGTCCAAATCCTCAGCCAGTATAATAGGCCTAGCTCCATAGAATTCAGTTGGAGCTAGGCTGATTTACATAAGGTGAAGATTTTAGGGACATTTGAATTGGCCAATTTTAAATCCAAAGTTCCTCAGATATCAGGAGTGTTTTGGTTCTGGAATTTTGGTTGGGTTTCTAAAAAATATAGTTGCTGCCATTACCCCTCTCCCCCCGCCCAAACCCAGCAGGTGTCGTTTTTAAACATGGTAGGCCAGATTTACCCTGGTGTAAGTCCACAAACTAGTAACCCCAGGTATGGTTTTGACCTAATATCTTATTGGGGCAGTGGTGATGGTGGGAAGACATGAGCACTTTATTCTTATAAAGTATAAGAAGAAGGATAAGCTGGTTTGCACTGCTTAAAATCTATGCTTTTAGAGCCCCAAAGGGTCTCAAATGCAAATAATAAATATTCTATTCCATATATAAATAAGAATGAAAAGGTCTTTAAAATGGTGAGACATTCTGTTATTCTGGTTCGTAGCCCAACAGAACAAATAACTGTTTTTTCTGCAAATAGTCATTATTATTTACTGGCTATTTGCTTAAGAAAATCATGAGCAGACTGCACATTCTTGATGCGGTATAAATTATAATTTTATTTTGTCTAGCATCTTGCATATATCCTCAAATACTTGAAATAGTAGGAGAGAAATTAATGAGATCTAGGGAAGGAAAAGAACTTAAATTATTGTATTTCCCCAAATCTCCTGGATATCATCAGGCAAATCTATTATGTAACTTTGTTCAAGGAAAACAATATTTTGTGTTTTTATTTTAAAAAAAGTTAAAAGTCAAAAACATTTAAACAACCCAAACACACTTGTTTCATTTCTCAAGGGTTCTTTTACTCACAAGATAGACACAATAAAAGATAGCCATGTTGATTGTTTTTTCAATAGCTCTCACACATTTGCTTCATTTCACTACTTGTTTCCCAGGGTATGCAACATGAGAACCGTTCCCAGAGAGGGTTCAGTTCCTGTTTGGCTATCATTTTATTAATATTTATGTACACAGATACAATGACATGAAAAACAATAGATCATCACACAAGTCTTTAACACATAGAGACATTCATGCTGCTAGAGCATTGTTCTCTACATTGCAGGAAATGATTCCTAACCTTACTTTGCAGTTAGCTAGGAAGAAATTATAAAGGCTACCAATCTTCATGCTTCAGGTTGATTACCAGGTGAAGTCAGAAAGAATTGGCTAGGTTAATTATATGAGGGATGTGTGTGGTAACAGAGGGTTCTTGTCTTCACAGGATCTAGCATTAGTGATTGTGAGAGACAGAATTCCTGGTTAGATGGATAATAGACCTGTTCTAGTTTTCTGAGTGAATATATTGCCTTCTCCTTAACACCTCTCTATACTAAAAACAGTGTTCTCTGCACAGTGGGCATTGTTGTTCATTTTCTATTTAACAGTCAAGCCAGAGGAAGGCTCTGTTGTAATGGTGCTAGACCAAATTCATCTCTGTTTTCAGCCCACTGAAGTCAACGTAGGTCTACCAGGGATGAATTCGGCCCAACTTGCATTAAAGAAAGAATTTGGAGCTGGTTTTCAATAGGATGATATGCTCAACTTTGATGCAGAAGTTAACCCTGTCTTTGGTCCCTGCAGATACATCAAACCTCTAGGTAACGATGTGGTTAGGCTTTGTGTAGTAAAGCTCCTTTGCTGCCTTCTGCCCTTCTCTATCTCTTGGCCTTTGTAAATGGCGCACCATGTTGCATTCTGAGCTCTGGCTCCTCATTACTTTTATAGAAAAGTTTTGGGGCCCAGCTGAGTCTCTGGTAAACCCTGGTGCCTCTGCTAAATTGCCACATGCATTGATATTTGTTGCATCCCAAAGGAAAGGAAAATTCAAAGCAGAGTTGGAGATGCCTTACACAGGCTCAACTTCAAATCATCCATAGAAGAGAGAGTGTGTGTGTGTGTGTGTGTGTGTGTGTGTGTGTGTGCATTCGCATGCATGTGTAAGCAGAGTCAGGATGAGCTCTACCCTGACATCTGGTGGTGAATTATGGCGAGTGTGGAAAAGAACTCCAGGGGCTGATCTTGTTTGCATAGGCACACCCACTCGCCTGGCATGAAACAACAGCAACTCAAAGTGGTTACTTTGGCT
>NC_048305.1:56467071-56502771 GCF_013100865.1 Trachemys scripta elegans
AAAAAAAAAAAGAAATTGGATGCTATCAACATGCAAACCTGTTTATCAAATGTTAGGATTGTTAGCATTTAGATAACATGCATACCTACAAATAACTTTTGTTATAATGCTAGCCTTAGAGGTGAACACAGTGCAAATCTGTATCAGATGCTGTTTTTCCAAATTAGAATCGTGTCTGATATACTAATTGTGCACTTTCCTTCCAACTACATGTACAAAATGTCCTTTGAAATCTGACCACTACAGATCATCATCATACTGGTAAAAAACATGCTACAATGCCCATTTGATTTTATTTCTGCTCTGCAGTATATTTGTATTGCTTGGACCAGGCGTATAAGCTTCCTTCTGATAAAGATGCTTAATCTGAGGCGTGCTCATGCTGACTTTTTTTTTTAATGAATAACTTGCTTTGAAAACATATCTGGATATATCATGTTATAAGCTCTCACTGCTACTCCCTCTGCTTTAGAAAAGAACTGAAAACCACCTGCAGAATGGGAAATTTGTTTCCGCTGTTTTCCACAATGTGGTCTGAATGCAGGACTAAAGGCCAGAAACTCCTGATTCCTAATTCTGGCTCTGAGACTAATTGCTTCTGGGGACTAAAGCAAGTGATTTATACCTCCATACCTCAGTTTCTCCATCTTTAAAATGGAGGGATACTATATTTAGCTACCTCATGGAGTCTTTGAAGAAGTAGTGAGTTAACATTTGTAAAGTTCTTCATGGAAAATATGGTTATTAATGCCATTCCTGTTTCTGAATTAAGAGATCATACAGAACTCTATACCAGGGGAGTCTGGTCCCACATCTCAGCAAAATGTCATATCTCTTTCCCCACCCCTTCTTTGCTTCCTCCTCTGGACACTATGATGTGGGTATTTTATAATAAATTAAGCATCAAGATACTTTAGGCTGGAAGAGAGATTTATGAAGGGAATGAAGATCGTAGCATCTCTGTGAGATTTACAAAAACAACAAGGAGTCTGGTGGCACCTTAAAGACTAACAGATTTATTTGGGCATCCGAAGAAGTGAGGTTTTTACTCACTAAAGCTTATGCCCAAATAAATCTGTTAGTCTTTAAGGTGCCACCAGACTCCTTGTTGTTTTTGTAAATCTCACAGAGATGCTACGATCTTCATTCCCTTCATAAATCTCTCTTCCAGCCTAAAGTATCTTGATGCTTAATTTATTATAAAATACCCACATCATAGTGTCCAGAGGAGGAAGCAAAGAAGGGGTGGGGAAAGAGATATGACATTTTGCTGAGATGTGGGACCAGACTCCCCTGGTATAGAGTTCTGTATGATCTCTTAATTCAGAAACAGGAATGGCATTAATAACCATATTTTCCATGAAGAACTTTACAAATGTTAACTCACTACTTCTTCAAAGACTCCATGAGGTAGCTAAATATAGTATCCCTCCATTTTAAAGATGGAGAAACTGAGGTATGGAGGTATAAATCACTTGCTTTAGTCCCCAGAAGCAATTAGTCTCAGAGCCAGAATTAGGAATCAGGAGTTTCTGGCCTTTAGTCCTGCATTCAGACCACATTGTGGAAAACAGCGGAAACAAATTTCCCATTCTGCAGGTGGTTTTCAGTTCTTTTCTAAAGCAGAGGGAGTAGCAGTGAGAGCTTATAACATGATATATCCAGATATGTTTTCAAAGCAAGTTATTCATTAAAAAAAAAAGTCAGCATGAGCACGCCTCAGATTAAGCATCTTTATCAGAAGGAAGCTTATACGCCTGGTCCAAGCAATACAAATATACTGCAGAGCAGAAATAAAATCAAATGGGCATTGTAGCATGTTTTTTACCAGTATGATGATGATCTGTAGTGGTCAGATTTCAAAGGACATTTTGTACATGTAGTTGGAAGGAAAGTGCACAATTAGTATATCAGACACGATTCTAATTTGGAAAAACAGCATCTTATACAGATTTGCACTGTGTTCACCTCTAAGGCTAGCATTATAACAAAAGTTATTTGTAGGTATGCATGTTATCTAAATGCTAACAATCCTAACATTTGATAAACAGGTTTGCATGTTGATAGCATCCAATTTCTTTTTTTTTTTTTTAACTAATATGTGATGTAGATCTCCACCTTGTGGTTGGTAGTGTTAAGGTTCTTAAATTCTAAGCAGTGTACACTTGGTCCCTTAAGCTTACAGCTCTAGCTAGTTATTAGTATAGAGATTATTTCTTTATGGATGTGTATTTTTCAGCTAGAAGTGTGTATTATTTTGACATATGTTCTCGCTAAGAATTTTTTCCAAACCAACAGAACCATATAGCAATGTGAAAAATATATGAAGTGCCATCTTTCCTTGAAGAGTCAATTTTAGGGACTTTTCATCAGTTCTGTTGCATATTGGCACTCATAGGACTTACTTAAAAGACAAAAATACATTTTTACTAGTATTTATCTTGTTATCCTGCAGAGCCAATGCAGCTAAAAGGAAATTCCAGCTTGTGTATTATCAGCAAAATTGTATACTGAATTCTAGTTTAGGGTTACCATTTGTCCGGGTTTCCCCGGACATGTCCGGCTTTTTGAGCTAAAAATAGCGTCTGGGGGGAATTTGTAAATGTCCGGACTTCCCCCCCATGCAGAGCGTGCCCGGCTAACAGGGCAGCCAGCTGGATGGTGCCACTTACATGGGGCTCCGACAGCCAGGGAGAGCCCCTCCTCCACTTCCCCCTCCTCTCCCCTGCAGCTGAGAGCACTCCCTCCCTCCCTGCAGTCGCAGATCGCCTCCGGCAGTCTGGAGCTCCTCCCCCACTGCTGCCCAGCATGCCGGCTCAGGCCTGAGCAAGCTCACAGACACATTAGGCGAAGGCCTGAGCAAGCTCACAGAGACATTAGGCGAAGGCCAACAACAAGGGGGCCAGGGAGTCGGAGAAGGGGCAGGGAAGTTCTGGAGGAGGCAGTCAAGAGATGGGGTGGGGGGTCGGGAGTTCGGGGGGGGGCTTTCTGGGGGAGGGTGTGGATAAGGTTTTGGGCAGTCAGGGTACAGGTGGGGGGTGGGGCCCGGGGGGGCCAGGGGGCTAGGGGGGGGGGGGGGTGTGGATAAGGGTTGGGGCAGTCAGGGTACAGGTAGGGAGTAGAGTTCTAGGGGGCCAGTTAGGATGGGAGGAGGGTCTCAGGAGGGGGCAGTCAGGGGACAAGAGGCAGGGAGGCTTAGGTAGGGGGTGGAGTCCTGGGGGGCAGTTAGCGGCAGGGGTCCCAGGAGGGGGCAGTCAGGGGACAAGGAGCAGGGGGAAGGTTGGGGGTTCTGAGGGGGGGAAGTGGGAGGGGAAGGGGCGGGGCTAGGGCAGGATGGGGGTGGGGCTAGGGCGGGGCTCCTCCCATCCTCTTTTTTGCTTGCTGAAATATGGTAACCCTAATCTAGTTACACATTTGCAAATCACCTTAAGGCAAAGGGAACTGAGGGCATAATTTGGCCTACAGAAACTTCATTACTGGAATGATGTGCAATAAGATTGATTTTCCCAGCTTGATTTTCAGATTCCAAGTGGAGTTTTCAGGACCGGCTACTGGAAATACCATCTTGTTGAAAACAGACTTGGAAGCCATTGAAAAATAAAAACATGGAACTCATTGTAATAGATTTTTTTCAGGGCAGAGATACAGTTCCAGAGAACTGGTGAAAATTTCATTTAAAAGTGGGAGCTTGTTTACACACACAGAGTTACCAAAATAATTCAAGCGACAAAGAGTCCTGTGGCACCTTATAGACTAACAGACGTATTAGAGCATAAATTTTCGTGGGTGAATACCCTCTTCGTCAGATGCACCTGACGAAGTGGGTATTCACAATGAAAGCTTATGCTCCAATACTTCTCTTAGTCTATAAGGTGCCACAGGACTCTTTGTCACTTTTTACAGATCCAGACTAACATGGCTACCCCTCTGATACTTGACAAAATAATTCAGTCTGAATTCACATCACTTGTTGTTTTGGGACAGGGCTGTGTGTATGGATGCTGTAATTGAGTCCCTCCCGCCCCCGACTTGCACTGAAATAACAAAGGGTGGAAATTTAAAACCGATTTAGTTGTTTTGGTAACAGTTTGCGTGCAGACAAGCCCTAATAGGCAGCTGGGAAAAGTAGATAGTTCAGAGCAACGCAAAGAGTACTCCTGGGGAGATTCTGCGTCACTGTGCACATGAAGAATTCATGTGCCATGAAGAATTTTTTTCCCTGCAGAAAATACATTCTGCTGGAAAGATGCTGCAGTTACTCATTTTCCACACCAGGGGATGCTGTGGTACCAGAACAGAGAGCAGCTGCTCCTGAGTATGAGCAGGCCAGGCTACAGATAGGGAAAAGAAACAAGCTGACTTCTTCACAGAGCCCTGTCCAAAGGGCAAGGTTAGGAGGCACAGGATATAGGGGGACAGACTGCATGGGGCACATGAGGCTGCTGGGGGTGGGTGTCACAGTTTGGGATTCAGAAGGACTAGTGACAGTGGGGTGACAGACTGGGTCAGGGACTGAATGGGAGTTGGGGTGCAGGGCCACATGAGGACAGAGGAGGGATGGTTGAGTTGGGGGTGCAAGGACTCAGGGGATGGCTGAGTGGGGTTGCAGGGCCACGCAGGTGGATGGGGGTGCAGGGGCACATGGTATGGGAGGAGGAGAGGTGGTTGAGTGGGGATGCAAGGACATATGGAGGGGGAAGGTGCAGGAATACATGGGGAGAGGGGCAGATGTGCCTGACTGAATGAGAGAGGCTAGGCATCAGCCAGAGTCTGCATGATGGAGGCTCCCTAACTATCCCCCCCATACCCTTCCCCAAACAACCTGTTCTATACTTCTCCCATCCACACCCAACAATCCTCGAAGTTCACACCCAGGCACCTCCCAGCAATTACTTCCCTCTCCCTCAGTCCTCTGTTTCCCCTGACTCTTCCAAGCCTTTGCACTGTTTCTAAGGTGGGCAAGAAATACATTTCTGTATTGTCTCTATAAATCAGCTTCTGTACTAAATGACTGGCGGATACCTAATGTGACACCAATTTTTAAAAAGGGCTCCAGAGGTGACCCTGGCAACTACAGGCCAGTAAGCCTCACTTCCGTACCGGGCAAATTGGTTGAAACTATTGTAAAGAACAAAATTGTCAGACACATAGATAAACATAATTTGTTGGGAAATAGTCAACATGTTTTTTGTAAAGGGAACCCTTACCTCATCAATCTACTAGAATTCTTCAAGGGCGTCAACAAGCATGCGGACAAAGGAGATCCAGTGGATTTAGTGTATTTAGATTTTCAGAAAGTCTTTGACAAGGTCCCTCACCAAAGGCTCTTAAGCAAAATAAGCAGTCATGGGATAAGAGGGAAGGTTCTCTCATGGATTGGTTACTGGTTAGAAGATAGGAAAAAAAGGGTAGGAATAAATGGTCAGTTTTCAGAATGGAGAGAGGTAAATAGTGGTGTCCCCCAGGAATCTATACTGGGCCCAGTCATATTTAACATATTCATAAACGATCTGGAAAAAGGGGTAAACAGTGAGGTGGCAAAATTTACAGATGATACAAAACTACTCAAGATTGTTAAGTCCCAGGCAGACTGTGAAGAGCTACAAAATGATCTCACAAAACAGGTGACTGGGCAACAAAATGGCAGATGAAATTTAATGTTGACAAATGCAAAGTAATGCACCTTGGAAAACATAATCCTAACTATACATATACAATGATGGGGTCTAAATTAGCTGTTACCACTCAAGAAAGAGATCTTGGAGTCATTGTGGATAGTTCTCTGAAATCATCCACTCAATGTGCAGCGGCAGTCAAAAAAGCGAACAGAATCTTGGGAATCATCAAGAAAGGGATAGATAATAAGACAGAAAATATCATATTGCCTCTATATAAATCCATGGTACGCCCACACCTTGAATACTGTGTGCAGATGTGATCGCCCCATCTCAAAAAAGATATATTGGAATTGGAAAAGGTTCAGAAAAGGGCAACAAAAATTACTAGGGGTATAGAATGGCTTCCATATGAGTAGAAATTAATAAGACTGGGACTTTTCAGCTTGGAAAAGAGGTGACTAAAGGGGGATATGATAGAGGTCTATAAAATCATGAGTGGTATAGAGAAAGTAAATAAGGAAGTGTTATTTACTCCTTCTCATAATACAAGAACAAGAGGACACCAAATGAAATTAATAGGCAGCAGGTTTAAAACAAACAAAAGGAAGTATTTCTTCACACAACACACAGTCAACCTGTGGAACTCCTTGCCAGAGAATGTTGTGAAGCCAAGACCATAACAGGGTTCAAAAAAGAACTAGATAAATTCATGGAGGATAGGTTAATCAAGAAAATATTTTTTCACGCAACACACTATCAACCTCTGGAATTCCTTGCCAGAGGGTATTGTGGTGTTCAAAAGGGAGCTACATAGATTAATGGAAGATAGGTCCATCAATGGCTATTAGCCAGGATGGACAGGAATGGTGTCCCTAGCCTCTGTTTACAGAAGCTGGGTTTGGGTGACAGGGCATGGATCACTTGATGATAACCTGTCTGTTCATTCTCTTTGGGGCACCTGCCATTGGCCACTGTCAGAGGACAGGATACTGGGCTTGATGGACCTTTGGTCTGACTCAGTATCGCTGTTCTTATATTCTTATTGTAGTTTAAATGAATTATTACTCAAAGTTCTGCATTAATATGCCTAGTAAAGAATCTCTTTGTCAAAAAACATTTTCTGAATCTTTTTTCTTGCCTGTATTGTTACAGACATACTTGCTGGCCAGTATTTTGAAATAAATTATCAAATGATTGAAACTGGCATGATTATAGTGTGTTATTTTGACAAATAACATATGCAGAATTTTGCAGAATTTTAAAATATTGTGCACTGAATTTTTCTTTTTTTTGGCACAGAACTTCCCCAGGAGTAAAAGAGGATACTGTATCCATGTGACCCCTGATGTTGGTGACCAAAGGCTATTTTCGTATACTTGATGTTCAGTAGTCAAGAATGAGCTGGTCATAGTTGTCTCCTAATGGCAGGATAGATCCTTGGGCAAGCCAGATTTGTGACACTCCTTCTTCCCAAATAAGTAAATGAAGATGCTTATTCACTTATAAGTCCAGCCCTTTTTTGGCTCCCTAGTTGGTCACCTCAATCACTCACCATTAATGCTCACCCTGGTTTTTGTTGTTGTTTTTTTAAACCACTGTCACAACTGCCTTTCAGTATAGTACAAAAGACCATCTTCTATTAGGCAACTTAAGATGTTATCCCAAAGTATCTGCTCCACCCCTACTAGAAAACCAACCCTCTTGAAGAACCAGTTTTTTGTCAGTCACCTGAGTAGTTAGTTACAGTGATGATTTTATATTTATTTATTTATTTATTTATTTTGGTAATTTGTACCCGACCTGGCAATTTCAGCAGAGATGCCAAGGACTGATTCTTCACAAAGACTGAAGTAACTTTCACCACTAGGAGTAGCTGTTTGAGGGTTAATTTATTTTGGGCAAAGCATAATGCACTATATTAGAACTGCCTATTGTTGTACCTGTTCTGTGAATAAAGAGAAGACATCACTTAGCAATTAAACTGACAACTTGGCACCTTTCATGAGCACTGTATTATCAGATTACCATACATTTGCCTGCTGAGGTGTTTTTATACCTTCCTCTGAAGCATCTGGTGTGGGTGATGGGCCACTGGCAGAGACAGGATATTGGACTAGATGGACGTCAAGCTTGATCCAGTTTGGTAATTCCTAAGTTCTTATATTTGCTGCTAAGATGCAATGAAATGCCACTACTCTAGAGCTCAGTTTAGCTTTTTGCTGCAAAGGAAGTAGATGCCACTAGGATATATCATTTAGCTTGATGTGTAGGTTCAATAGACAGCTATGTATATGCATCTGTGTAACAGGCTCACTTCTCTTTCGTGCTTCTAATGGAGACTGAAATGAGGAGAAAGAGGATGCCATCTGTGTTGCTGTGTGTTATTAATTTGAAGTGTAATTGCTTAAGACCTTCAGAGGATTTGTCAAGACAATTCTTTCTTTCTTTCTTTCTTTCTTGAGTGTGGAACAATTTCCTTGTAGTTCTGTACCTGCACCTGTAGACAATTAAGGATCTAATTAGCACAGGGAGGTATTTCAGACCACTGACCTGGGAAAAGAAGGAACAAATAGTTTTTATTGAAGTAAAGGGTGGATAAGGACAACTGCTTTGAGAAACACCAAATGTGAGAAGAGACCACTTGGATAAAAGCTAAGACAGACTTTTATGGGGATGTCTACAGAGAACTGGGACTGAAAACTGATACAGAAATAAAATATTTTGGCTAGATATGGTTGAACTATATTATAAATAATCCTTGTTAAAAAGATAGTAACACTTTTTGGTTGAGGTGGGGGTTAGTGAATTGTTCACAATTATGATTACCTTAGAATGTATTCTTTGTGTGTTAGTATTTGCACAACTGCATATACTTTACATGTCTGCTATTTTTGCTGAACTTGATGGTAGCTAGTTGTAGAATTCTAGCTTTCCACTAACTAAATCTTTAGATCCTTTGGAAGCCTCCCGTTGCAGTCTTGGTCTTTGGAAAGCCTCCAGATGCTTGACTCACACCAGTGACCTAAAATTATATATGTAGCCTAATTGCATATAAAACAATAAACATGAGTTACACCAACACTTTAACTCAGAAAGTTAACTAGATAAAAAACAAATAGGTTTTTCTTGTCAGAACCATAACCTCCTCTGCCAAATTGGTTCTGTAAGAATGTAACTTAATTATAGTTTTACTATAATTATTACTTACATTAAATAAAGGTAAAACTGAGTCACTTTTTACATAGCTTAACCCAAAATCCTTCTCTGGCAAAATCCTCTTTTCTTCAATATTTTTCTTCGATAGAAATCCCTGTGAGAATGTAAAAGATTTCTCTTAAAATTTTTCCAACCTAAATGTCCATGAACACTTTTTTGAAAAAAAAAAAAAAAAAATTCTTTCCAGACCTGCCCTGTACAGATGTAATTTACATTCCACTCACCAATCTCTGATTCCAATCCACTGAAGCCAACTCAATGCAGAAAGAAGAAAAGATCCCTCCTCTGAGAGGAATAGAACTCCCAGTACCCCATTTATTGAATTTTTGGGTGCCCCTTGGGATTAAGCAAATTGAATCTGTTTTGGACTAATGAGCTCCAGAATATTACTTCATGGAACTATTATAGATTTTATATAGACTATGTAATCATGTCCTTACACCAGTATATGCTCTTGGAATAAAAGGCAGAACTGTAACTAACTCTGCTGCATACGCTATGTCTTGTGAAGCATCTTCTGCTTGTTAATGAAACCGTATCCCCATTTTTTAGACACATTTAACCCTGACTGTATGACACTAAAACTCTGTGGCTAACAGTCTTGAACTCTGAATTGCTTATTTATCATTTTAACAAGGGAAATGCCTGATCTGATGTGGGGTAGTTTCACCTTTGTCATAGAACCCAAGGACAAATTAAGAAAATAACGTGAGTGTTTAAAAGAATAATTCAATAAATGAGCATGCTAACGGTGAAATTTGTGACTTTTTCTAGAATTCCATGCATACAAACTCCCCTTCTGTCTATATAGTTACAAAACATAATAAATGAAACAAAAATAAAAACATTGCATCATCAGGATAATGCTCTGTGTCTGATTTTACCCTGCAGGCAGGACACCTTCCCTGGCAATTCCTGAAAGCTGATTAACCCTCTGGTGTCACATATACCAAAGAGAAGATTGGGTATAAAGCAGTTGAATAGATAATGTTTCTTGAGCTCTTTTGCTTAAATTAATTATTTACATCTTTTAAAACATTGTGTGGCAAGAAATAATTGGCCCACCATCTAAGGAGTTGCCTGTTAATTAAAGAACAGCAGAGTAGCCTTTTGATAGTGTCATCAAGGACACACCGCATTGTGAACAGAGTTACTAGGGCACTTCATTGTTAAGTACAACAGTAATATTGCAATGGTAAAATAAGATTTCAAAAATGGAATGGTGTATTTCGATAGTTAGGGGAGATAATTCTACATTACATTTTGGAAGTCTCACTGCATATTGACATACTGGTATTTTAGCAATGCATGTTTTCTGGGAAACACCATTTTTAACTCCTTGCTACTCGAGCTCCTTGGTTTATTCAGTATTCTGTAACTAATAATAGAAAAGTTTCATCAGACATAAATAAGATGCTGAATGTTGCAGTTAAACTTTAATATTTTCTGTGTGTTTTCTCTGTTGCACCTGAAAATAAATATATATTTTGTTGTATTCACTTTGGCTCAAATGTGACTGTTCTGTTTGTGGAAATACTGATACTATTCTCAAAAAGTGTTGTCTACACAATGAGAAAGCAATAGAAATAAAGCTACTTTTGCCTCTGTCAGGGGAGGTAAAGTCAGAGAACCAATGCCAAGATGATTATACTGGCATAGTCTAGGGATAAACTGGGTAGTGTAAAAGACACAGATATGGAGGGCAAGAACGATTATCCCTTGAGTCTACTTGTCTCCAATCTCAGCCTTGTTTTAATTTCTATCTATTCATATCACAAGGACTTCAGTGCACCTGAGTTTGGGCTTTTGCCAGTACCCCAAAGACACAGGTGTATATACACTGAGAGTACCTGCATGTTTCAGGAATCGTGACTCAAGCCTTGTCTGGTTTTGTTGGCAAAAGGCAGCTTTTGCTGACAAAACAGTGGAGGTGTACACACTACAAAGCTACTTTTGGCGTCAAAACTCGGCTGTTTTGCAGACAAAATAAAACCACCTTGGCAAGAGGCATAGAGCTTTTTTGCAGCAAAGTTAAAGTGATGAAGTGTCAGTGTAGCACTGCTGTTCATTGTCGCCATAACTGGCCTCCCCCAGTATCCCACAATGCCTACCTTGACCACTCTGCTCACTGTTTTGAACTTGGCTGCCCTGCAGACATGCGCCCCTCCCCTTTCAAAGCTCCTGGAAGCTTTGACATTCCTCAGTGTGGAGAGCTCAGAGAGCTGCTGAGGATGCCGCTCCCTGAGGCTGTGGGAGAACTTGGAAGGAATCACAGAACTGCAGACAGGCAGAGTGGGCTGCTGCTGCAGTGAGGAGGGAGGGGGGAGACTGCTGTGCTGTACAGAGCTGGGAGCTGATGTGGGAGTGTGTGTCCCCTCCCCTGCCTCAGGATTGGTTGGTCAAGCTGCTGTCTGAAATTAGAGACAGCATGCAGACACACACTTCCCCAACACACACAGTTTCTCTTACATACACACTCCCCTCCCCCCACTCTCTCTCACTCTCCCCCAACACACTCTGTCTCTGTCTTTCCCACACACACAAACTCCCTGTTGCACACCCTCCCCCCTCCCTCAGCTCCCACATACACTTCATTTGAAAAGCGGCTGACAATCTAGTAGGCTGCCCCTGTAATGATGGGATTGAGAAACCTGCATCATGTGACACTGTACCTGTCCCATGAGGCATTGCAAACCGTTCCCAAAGCACCTTGTAGCCAGTTGCACAGCGGGATAGCTACCCACAGTGCACTTATCTCTGTGTGTTGGTGGAAGAGCTGCTAGTGTGGATGCGCTCTGCTGACACGAGTAGAGTGTGGACATGCAATAGCAGTTGGTTTAAAGCGCTTTTAATTATAGCAGCATAACTTTTGTCAAAACTCTGAAGTGTAGACACGGCCTCAGAATATTAGCTAAGCAGACTGTCTCTTCTGAGACAACATTGCATTCTTTCTTCCTTGGCTTTTGCTTCCCTGATGCCTTCAGATTGGTTGGGCTAAGAAGTATCTCAAAAAGACAGCCTTGTTAGTTGAGATTATTATCCTTGCCACCTGATTGCCGTGCTATCAAAGACCGGAGTGGCTTTTACAATTCTGGAGAGTCTCCTTTTAATAGGGAGGTCTGCCTCTCAAAGGGTCTGCA
Organism: Trachemys scripta elegans; assembly: GCF_013100865.1. Classification (NCBI taxonomy): domain Eukaryota; kingdom Metazoa; phylum Chordata; order Testudines; family Emydidae; genus Trachemys; species Trachemys scripta. The sequence continues at coordinate 56,479,046 of NC_048305.1, forward strand.
TTATCAATCCAGGTCAGAGATTATCACTTTTGTTACTTTTCCATGTTTCTTGTGTTTGTCTGGCAGAAGAATAAAAAGTCTGCATAGAAAGCTAAAATGGAGTTTGGATGCAACTGATTCCTCCTCTCTCCCCCCTCTCCCCCGACCATTGGACAAGCCCTTCCTTTGTATGGATGAATGCCCTTTTGAACCACTCTGCATGCTATTGCCAAAGGTAATATCTTTTTAAAGGTTCTTTACTTACGAAGGGCAGTGAGGCTATACAGCACATGAACCTAAATCCATTTTGCAGGGTGTGGGTTCGTGCATTCTAAGGAAATAAAGGTGATGATAAAAATGGTATTGATTCTTTTTTCCAATAATGAAAAATATCTTTTAAATAAACGAATAAAGCTTGAAGATCAAATAGAATCAAATATGCTATGTAAATACAGCTCTATCCTGATATAACGCTGTCCTCGGGAGCCAAAAAATCTTACCGCATTATAGGTGAAACCGCGTTATATCGAACTTGCTTTGATCCACCGGAGCACGCAGCCTCGCCCCCCCGGAGCGCTGCTTTACCGCGTTATATCCGAATTCATGTTATATCGGGTCGCGTTATATTGGGGTAGAGGTGTATATTAGAACATAGGGGTTGTGAAGAAAAGGTGGTTTGATCTATTCCTCTGCCCCCCAATCCAAAAATATGGTTATTCAAAGAAGAATTTAGTCTTTCTGTTGGGTATCATTGTTGTAATTCTTCCTTGAATCTCCAGATGGAGATAGAGACCTTTATTGAAGATTACATTTACAATAAAAAAACCTGCTAGCTGTCATATCTTGCCTCTACTGATACTGGATAGGTGTGATGGTGGTGTGTATGGGAGGGTCTTTACAAGTGGATTTAGAAGCTGATTAACAAAGATTAAAACATATCAACTTAAAATGACTACCACCTATATTTATATAATCAAAAAAGCCTATACACAAGCTACGATCACAATTAAACTCACAATCCACCTATCAATACCACTCAGCTGCATTACACAGTAACAAAAGTTAATTTAGCAGCTAGTAAATACAGCAGCAAAAATATATCCCTGTAGCAGGGTGGCTACCCACTCCAGCCCTGACAGGGTTAGGGGAGAGGGCTGGGAGAACAGTCCAGACTGAGTGGGAAGCAGGCTCAGCAGGGGCCATGCCCCAGTCAGGGCTCAGCTGGCCTTATAAAGGCTTGAGACTGGAGCTCAAGAAGACAGTCTCTCTCAGCGGTAGAGAGAGAAGGGCCTGGCTGCAAGGGAGCTGAGCAGGGTACTGGGAGTGGAGCAGGGCTGGGGAAAGGCTAGAGGAACTGGGGAGCTTCAGTCTTGAAAACCCCCAGGCTGTGGGCCTAGCTAAAGGCCTAAGACCAGTACTGGGGCTGCAGAGGGGCAGCCCAGCTATAGAAAGAGGCAGCAGGTCCAGCCCAACCTTGCCTGTGATGAGTGGCATGTACTGCAGTCTGTCCCAGGGAGTGGGGCTAGATGGTGACTGGCAGTAGCCGTACACTGAGGCGAGGTGGGGTTAGGGGGTGGGGGTTCCCCTGGGGGTGAGACCCTGAGACTGAGGTGTTCTGCAAGGGGGGCAGAAACCCAGTGAAGGGGTACCAGGGTCCTGGGAGGGATATGGGGGCCGGAGAGCGGTAAGGTGGATCACCAGCCTGCAGGGGGTGCTCCTGGCTGGAAAATGAGATGATTCCTGAGGATGACCAGCAGGAGGTGCCGCAGGGGTGAGTCAAACCCCTTACAATCCCATTCCATTCAGCTAATTGAAATACTTTAATATGAATAGTCTTGGCATTTATATACATAGGTTTTTATTTGAAGTTTTCTAAAATGTTTTATAAACATTACTTGATTTGTCTCTATAACATCTCAGTGAGGTTAGGTAACTATTGATATTCCCAGTTTACAGATAAGTAAACTAATGCATACAGGATTAAATCACTTCTCCAAGATTTTACAGTCAGTGGAAGGGATAGAAATAGAAGCCAGATTTATTAATACCAAGTTCCTTGCTCTTGTTGGGAGTGTAAGGTGGGAAACTAAGTCACAAGTCCACCCAATTTAGGCTTAACCAATTTTTGCCTGTATTTTTACAATTTGAGACAGAATTATTGTCACTTATAGTGTCTGAACATATGTCTTATGAAAAACAGATAAGACTGAAAAGGTAGGGGGCCCAAGTTACCACATTCTGGGGCACTGAGAAGTTCTCCTATACTTCATAGTGGCCATCACCACCTCTGGTCCTTCAGTCCTGAACATCAGCTTCTGGTCCGGTGTTTCTCCAATTTGGGTCTTGTTTATTTGGGCCAATGTTAAATGTTTGTTTTATATAATCCGTACAATACGCATATGGAAGTTTCAGTTGCACAACTTTTGCAGTTTATACAATTTACGTGTCATTCAGTTTGCATCACCCTCCTTATGGGTTTTCCTAGGAAAGGGGGGCTTTCTGTTATTACAGGTTTACGTACCTTTCACCCCAAAAGCTTCCAGCACAACACATACCTTTGTCCTGTCAGCACCATTTTTAAGTAAATCAGTGAATCTATGTTAAAGGAGAAGAATGGGCAAAGCAAAACTCGTGCCACGCATGGCCTTGGTCTAAATGGTACTGCATCTAAACTCATTCACTATCCATAATTATAAATTATTAAAATATAATTAACAAAGCTCTTAATCTTACCATTTAGCAATTTTTTATTTTAGTTTCCATATTGTAATTTGGTATGTGTGTATCATTGCACCCCCTGACTCTAAAGTGGTAGTGATGTGAGGATGGGGTGGGTTAAAGAGCGCCCCAACCACAAAACGTCAATATTTTCTTTCTTCTTCAAACATGGGTTTTCAAAGGGCTTTTACTCAAACTCCAACCTTATGTGTGTGAATCATTACAAAAAAGTTGAATCAGTGATTTTGTTCATTGCATTTTGAGGTGCTTTTTTATTTTAATTTAATTCATGATCTATAATTGTTCCCCAACACTCTAATCATTAAGATAAGTCTTTAAATTAGACAAAACCTGGCAAATATTTTGCAGATATATAATTAAAAGCACTTTTAAATTTATGATTGACATGTACACTATGGTCTGATTCTCGTTCTCCACTGTTTTAGACTGTGTATAGTGGAGAATCAGGCCCTGGCTTAAATACAACAACATCCTTCTTCCTTACTCTGTTCTAGTGCTACATTCCTGTCATAATGGTAGACTCCAGGCTCTTCATTAAATGTTAGTTAATTTTTTTTGACTCTTTAAAAAAAAGAAAAAGCCAGTTTAATTGCTTAATAAAACAAGATTAAATGAATGTTTAAAAAATAGTGGAGCATTCCTTTAATGAAAACATTAAAACTTCCATGGGATTTGGCCTACTTTTGTAACAGTACATTATTAATTACTAATGATTATTTCTAGCAGAATAACTTTTAGCTGGTGATATGTTGACTAATTAGTATGATAATACAATAAGGCCCCAATTGGCCAAGATATACTAGATATGTTTAACTTCACTTTGTGGAAGTAATTCCATTGGAGCCAAAGGGACTACTCACATGAGTAAATTTAAAAGCAAGTGCATAAATAAGTCTTTCCAGTATCACAGCCTACCTGGGGAGAGTGGATCTTTGTGCAACATTGCGTTATAGTTCTTCTCTTCATTTCCAACATAAAAATTAGACCAAAAAAAATCCCTTGCATTGGCACTGTGCTCTAATAAGTCTCTTCTGTTTCTAGACGTGATTCTATGAAGCTAGACCACCATGACATGATGGAGCAGACTTCTTTGAGAACTTGGAGACATTTTTGTAGGAATGTACTCAGACCTCCTTGAAAGACTAAGACCTTGTCTACACTGGCAAGTTTCTTTGCAGTAAAGCAGCTTTGTGTTGTAACTCCCGAGGTGTACACACTGCCAAGTCACTTAGTGCACAGAAACTGCACAGTTGCAGCGCTGTAAAAAACCCACCCTGACGAGAGGCGTACAGCTTTCTGTGCCAGGGTTCAGGACCAGTGTAGACATCCTGGTCGATTACAGCACTGCAATTGGCCTCTGGGAGGTGTCCCACAATGCCAGTTCTTGCCTCTCTTGTCATCAGTTTGAACTCTACTGCCCTGCCCTCACATGACCAACTGTCATCCCCACCCCGTAAATTCCTTTGAATTTTGAAATTCCCCTTCCTGTTTGCTCGGTGATACACTGAGATCACTGCACGCATCTTTCCAGTTTGCCATGCCTGCTCCACGCACCAGGCAATCCCCCACTTGGAGCAATGTCGAGCTGCTGGACCTCATCAGCATTTGGGGAGAGGAGGCTGTCCAGTCCCAGCTGCACTCCAGCCATAGGCATTATGATACCTACGGACAGATTTCACGATGCATGACAGAAAGGGGCCATGACCGGGACATGCTGCAGTGCAGGGTCAAAGAGAAGGAGCTATGGAACGCCTACCACACCGCGAGGGAGGCAAACTGCTGCTCCTGTGCTGTGCCCACGAGCTGCCGGTTCTACAAGGAGCTGGACGTGCTACTCAGTGGTGACCCCACCTCCACTGCAAAGGCCACTGTGGATACTTCGGTGGCTCACGTGCCATTTGAGAGTGGACGGAGCCAGGAGGTGGAAATTTTGGAGCAGGGGTACCCAGATGCAGAGGATGACTCAGAGGTCAGAGATGCATGCAGTCAGGAGCTCTTTTCTACCCTGGAGGTGGCTAGCCAGTCACAGCTGTCAGAGCTTGACGAAGCACAAACAGGAGAGGAGGCCCAGGGTAAGTGTATTTGATTTTGGGAATCGCTGAAGCAAGTTGTTGGGGACAAGAGGGTTGTAGAAAGCAGGGTTGTGTATGTATGATGTGCATACCACCACATGCCTAGTCTGAGCGGTGGAACAGGGTGTTGATTGACTCCCTCATTTCACGGGAATCTGCCTCAGATCTCCAGGAAACTCTCATGGAGATACTGGGCAATCCGCTGCTGCAGGTTCTTTGGCAGAGCTGCTTTGTTTCTTGCCCCATTAAGGGTAACTTTCCCGTGCCACTCTGACATCACAGGGGTGGGGAGGCATTGCTACACACAGTCAAGTTGCATAAGGGCCAGGGCGGAAGCCGCAGTCTTGGAGAAGACCCTCCCTTGGTTCCCTGCTCACTCTCAGCAGCAAGATATCTGCCATAATGAACACAGCCTGTGGAAAATGTGGGGACAGGAATGATTACCAGGTTTCCCCCCGTCCCCAGTGCTGGCTCTCCCCAAGAGCCATGTGCCCAGTGTACAGTAGGATCTGGGAACACTGATTTTCCCCTGCCACTGCGGCTACTCACCATTTGGGGGTCTTGTGGCTCAGCCAGTTAGTGACAGGTATGTGAATAGTGGCTGTGTTTTTTAAATCACTGAATCAGTGTTCTTTATGTTGCAAACAATACTGCTTCTGTAAAATGCTGCATTTTGACTTCACAGAGATGACCTTGGGAGCCTAGCCTCCCTCTTTATCACTGGCTGAATGGCTGCACAGAATTAGTAAGTGGCCACGAAGAACTAAGGAGGACTTTCTGTGTGAGGTTATGATGCACTCCATGGCCAAAAAACAGGAATTGAAGGAGTGGCGGGATAGCGAGAAGAGAGACCAAAAGGAGAATGCAGTGCGCCAGAATGAAGCCATGGAGCAGCTCTTAAAAGTTATGGAGTGGCAAGCGGACCCACTCCAGGCGATACTAGCTCTTCAAACCGAGCAGCTCTGTGCTGAGCAGCTCTGTGCCCACCCGCCCCTGCGGCCGTTGTTGCAAAACTCTTTCCCATGCGCCCCCCAGACACTGCCAACACACTCTTATCAACCTCCTGGCTCCAGTCTCTACCCGCGGCATTCCACTTTTCCCCTGTCACAGTCCAGCACTGCGGACTCCCAGTACCCACTGCACTCAACACCTGTCCCTCTTTAGTTTAGCCCTTCTGAAGTACAGTACCCACTGCACTGTACTCCAAAGGAGAAGGTTGGATATGATCCCTGGACATACTCAAATCTTTAACCGTCCCTGGACCTCAACACCTCCTGGGACCTTCCTGTGATGTTGCACTCCTTATGTTTATGGAAATATGCTTATGAGTGTGACTCGAATATGCTTTGTGCAAAAGGTCTCTTGTAAGGTATTACAAAGCTTATAATTTGAGTGTGTTAATACTATTTGTATGTATCATTCTTGTATCTAAAGCTAGAAACATGAAGTATTACTCTGAAGTCCTATTGTAACTATGCAAAGTGTGGGCCACTAATAATGGCTTGGAATCTAGATGGCTCCCATTAACCAGGACAATTGGTTGTAAATGGCTCTGTTTACTCGCAAACCTTCCTGGGTACGTTCAGGCCAACTCTGAAAGAATGGAGAATGAGGTCTTACAGTGACATGTGATCATGTCACCTGGTACTGGAATCCATCTTAAACCTGGTGCTTTTCTATTTAGAAGGAAGGGTGGGAACCCAGAGAGAGACAAAAGATTCCTACCTCATGCCAAAGCTATAAAAGGGGGTGAAATAGAACAAAGGAGGCTGCAGTCATAAGAAACCCCCTACTTACCACCTGAGCTGGAACTAACAAGAACTGTACCGGGGAAAGGATTGGGCCCAGACTAAGAAGGAGTCTAGTCTGTGAAAGAAGTTTATGGGAACATCTCTGAGGGCGAGATTTACCTGTATTCAGTTTCTTAATGCATTAGGCTTAGACTTGCCTGGTTTTGCTTTATTTTACTTGGTGACTTACTTTGTTCTGTCTGTTATTACTTGGAACCACTGAAATCCTAATTTTTATTCTTAATAAAATCACTTTTGTTTATTATTGAACCCAGAGTAAGCGATTAATACCTGGCGGAGCAAACAGCTGTGCATATCTCTCTATCAGTGTTACAAAGGGCAGACAATTTATGAATTTACCCTGTATAAGCTTTATACAAAGTAAAACGCATTTATTTGGGATTTGGATCCCATTGGGAGCTGGTTGTCTGGGTGCTGCAGACAGGAGTACCTGCTGAGTGGTTTTCAGTTAAAGCCTGCAGCTTTAGGGACATGTTTCAGACCTGCGTCTGTATTGCAGCTGGCTTGCATGTCTGGTTCAGCAAGACAGGGTTCTGGAGTCCCAAGCTGACAGGGAAAATGGGCTCAGAGGTAGTTTCAGCACGTCAGGTGACAGTCCCAAGGGGGTCTCTGTAACCAAACCTGTCACTTTTCTTCACCCATCCCCCCTCAGTGCTGATGTGTTTCTTGTTTGTTTATCTCTCTCCTCCGGTTGTTTTTTAATAAAAGAATTGTGTTGGTTTGAAAGCAATCTTTATTCTATTAATTGAAAGCAAATAGAGCCCTGCAAAGCAACAGACAATTATTTTAAACCTTCATAGTGCATCATCTGCTCCAATCACAGTCCTAGCATAGTCCTGAGTATAGCAACAACTATTAGTGGCTTTCAGCTTCAAATTGCTGCCTCAAGGCATCCCTGATCCTTATAGCCCCATGTTGCGCCCGTCTAATAGCTCTGGTCTCTGGCTGTTCAAATTCAGCCTCCAGGTACTGAGCCTCAGCAGTCCAGCCCTGAGTGAAGCTTTCACCCTTCCCACCACAAATCATAGAACACGCAACTATAAGCATAGGAATATTGTCATCGGCCAGGTCCAGCTTCACATATAGGCAGTGCCAACGGGCCTTTAAACAGCCAAAAGCACACTCAACAGTCATTCTGCACTTGCTGTTGTTGAACCACTCCTTGCTGCTGTCAAGGTGCCCCGTGTATGGCTTCGTAAGGCACGGCATTAAGGAGTAGGCAGGGTCTCCCAGGATCACAGTGGGCATTTTGATTTCACCTATGTTGATTTTCTGGTCTGGGAAGAAAGTCCCTGCTTGCAGCTTCCTGAACTGGCCAGTGTTCCAAAAGATGCGTGCGTCATGCACCTTTCCAGACCAGCCTGTGTTAATGTCCTTGAAATGCCCACAGTGATCCACAAGCACCTGGAGAACCGTAGAGAAATACCCCTTCCAATTAATGTACTCTGTGGCTAGATGGTCTGGTGCCAGAATTGGAATATGCGTGCCATCTATCACCCCTCCACAGTTAGGGAAGCCCATTTATGCAAAGTCACGCACGTTGCTCAGAGTCACAGTCTTTTGGAGCAGGATGCAGTTAATGGCCCTGCACACTTCTGTCAACACGAGTCCAACGGTCGACTTTCCCACTCCAAACTGGTTAGCAATCGATCGGTAGCAGTCTGGAGTAGCCAGCTTCCACAGTGCAATCACCATGTGCTTCTCCAATGGCAGGGCAGCTCTCATTTTCGTGTCTTTGTGACGCAGGGCTGCGGCAAGCTTATCACATAGTCCCATGAATGTGGCTTTCCTCATCCCAAAGTTCTGCAGCCACTGCTCTGCTCGTCATCCCAGATGTGAATCATGATGTGGTTCCTGCAGAGACCAGTTTATACCCTGAAGCATGAAGTTAGTATAGGATGGTTAAAGCATAGCTGCATTAAACTCCATGGCGGTGTAGGAAGAGGGATAATGTTTGTTTCATACATAAGTATCCTTAAATGCATTATTAATAAAGGAACATAATATTTGTTGGAACTGTAGTAGCTAACTTGTCCTGACAGGCAAGAAGAAAAATGCTGAAAAGTAATCCAGAGGGGGCAGCAATGGGGGTGGATTAAAACAAAATATCTCAAACACAAACAATTAAATCCTCTGTGCTAAACCTTTTTATTGTATAGCTCACGTAATCCCTACATCCTGAATCATACAATTAACCTAATTTTTCAATGTCCTCAACATCCCTTCGTGTACCCACTATTTTCTCATCTTCATCAGCTGCTGATGTATTAAAGGATTCAGTTTTAATTTTTATTAATATTTAAGGCCATGGGGTAAAATCTTCCAAACTGCTTCAGTGTTTTAGGAGCCCTAGCTCCCAATGATTTTTGAAATGTTTACCCCTCTTGCTTCTACATCATCTTATTCAAGGAAATTGACATAGATATAGCATCAGTCAGATTGTCATGGTTCATCAGTAATTTATTATTGGTTTCTTCTTCTGTTTAGCTTTTTTAAATGTTATGCCTTGCTGCCTGGATTTTCACCATTCTTCAAATTCAAAAACATCAGTCTGTTTATATTTCCCCCCTATAACCCACCCAATCCTTTTACAGTATTATTCTTTTTTGTAAATATATTAATGACTGGATTCTAGTGCTTGTGAACATGAGTAACTTATACCTTTGGACAGAAGCAGGAATAGTGCTGGTAGGCACAAGAGTCCAGTCCTCCTTGCACAGCTCAATATGCTTTAGTATTGACCTTACCAGCAACCCTGTTGTTTCAGTTCTTGTGGCTCTCTTGAGCAAAAATGGCAAACCATGCTGAACTTTTGGATGGCTTAGGGATATGTGGAAATGGAGACAAGTACGAGCACACCATACACATTTTTACTCATGACTTAAGTGAGGATTTTATGCAAAGATAAATTCAATAAGGGTTGTATCATATTTGTATAAATAGTATTATGAATAGAAATGCATGTATCTACATCTCTCTATAACAGGGGAACTGTTACTTGTGGTCTTATCATCTTAGAGTAGCATTGCTCTTTTCAGTTAGGTATGTTTTTGCTTTTTATTTTTGAGTTGAGAAATGAGACATCTACTTAAGTGCTTGCCTATGTACATTCAGAGCCTGTTAAACAAAACAATTTAAGGAATTAACTGTGTTCTGTGAGTTACTGCTTACATATATGCAAACATCCAATTCTGTAGTAATTTGACATGAGGATTTACTCAAATTTTAGTGCAAGATGCCCTCTGTACAAAAATGGTGGGTTATTACAATGGTTATGTGGTGCAAGAGAAGCAAAAACAAAACCTCATGTTTAATGGTTGCAGAAAACCTAAGATCAGAAATGGAACACATGACTATGAGATCTGAAAATGCTAATGTAACTCTAGGGCTAAATTGTAATAACCTAATCCATGCTGAGTAGTATCTTACTCAGGGTGTAGTAACATTGGTTTGAATGGGACCATGACCAAAGTAAGGTATGGTACTACTCAATGTGAGTAAGGGTGTCAGAACCTGGACCTTAACTATTAAGTTCCAAAATACTCTATAACCCAATTTTGAAAGTTCAGCTGCAGTATCTTGCTTTTCTGCTATGGAAGCTGGGTACTAACGAGACTAAGGGTCTGACCTACAAGCCATTAGAATCAATGAAAGATTCCTATTGACTTCAGTAGTTTCTGGATCAGGCCCATAATGACTGGCTCAATGTATTACATAATAGTTTGCAGTGTTGGTCCCAGAATATTAGAGACATGAGGTGGATGAGGTAATATCTTTTATTGGACCAACTTCTGTTAGTGAAAGAGACACACTCTTCTTCAGCTCTGTGTAGCTCTGTTGGTCCAATAGAAGATGTTACCTCACTCCCTTAAATTGCACAGTCGGCAGGAATAGATGCTAGAAGTCCTGACTGCTAGTTCCAAGCTCTAACCATTAAACAACCCTTTGCTTCCAGCATCTGAGCCAGAAACCTCAATCCAACAGGTAAATCTCCTGGAGTGGATGGCCTGACAAAAAGATTCTATTTGTAAAGAGCAATTTGTTTGTTTAAATGTAGCAATGTTAGTTTTCTTAGAGAAACTTGGAAGCTGTTACCCTGTCGGACTAGGGTAGGCAAGCTCTTTAGTGCTCACAACCCATTTTTTATTCAGGGTGTAATCGTTCAACCAAGTAAGAGTAGAATGGTCTTACTTATTTCACATGCCCCTCTGGTTTGGCTTCAGACCAGTTAGTCAGTCATATTTCTCTCCTATATGTCAGTCTCTGCAAGAATTCTAATTTGTGGCCTGGCACTGGCAAAACTTTGTTATAGGTAGGGGCACCGAACAAGTGACAGCTACCATTACAACCCCTTGCCAAGCGAAAATGTTGTTTGTAACTATTTTTAACAGTTTCACTGCGGGGCTCAGCTTGTGCTGTGGTGATGCACTTTGAAGTGTCCATATAGGGCCTGATTGAAAGTACATTGCAGGCAATGGAAAGCCCCTGTTAACTTACGTAGTCTTTGTCTCAGGCAAGACTGTAAAGGTTGAAAGTTCTATTTGGAAAAACACCTATGATTGTGGATGCTTGACAGACCTCATATAAACCATCTCATCTTCTTGAATATGGAAAACTGAGTTTGGAATCTTGCAAACATAGGTTTGATTACAAGTTTTCAGACACGGCCTGTTTTTGGTCAGACCAGAAATACCATAGGAACAGCCCTTCTTATGAGTTCCTGCACTTCTGAGTTGAGTTCTGAAAGAACCAGGAAGTGGAGAGGCATGCAGAAAGGAAAAGAAATGAGAAAAGAGTTAATTAAAAGTTTTGAATGCCCAGAAAGACTTACTAAGCAAAGTTAATTTCTGGATCCAAACGTCCCCAAATTTCAGGGGGTTCTGATCTAGTCGTGTGTGTTTGTGCCTATTGCTAGCTAAAAGCTGTAACATGGCTTCCCATTATTCAAGCAAAAGTTTAGGTTAGTTCCAGTTCATCCAGAGCTCAAGTAACCCTATTTGAGTTAGAAAGCAGATATGGTATCTTGCTTTTCTTCTACAAAAGCTCTTCTCCCTCTCTTATCCTCTTTCACAGTCTCTCTGGAATGTTATTGGATGCTTACTTATGATGCTGGAGTAGCAAAATGAAATAAAGCAGGACAACTTCTCTATCTAGTAGTAACATAATTGTGAGATTTTACAACTTCACATATATTTTGGCACTGAATATAGTATATTAGAAAGATCTCATCCTTTCTTTTCTATAATCCTTTTCTTCTTCATCTCTGCTAGTGAAGGGTGGACCTTGAAAGGCTTGGTAATTTTGATTCATGTAAGCAGTACATGCAAGTTTTGATTCTCATCCATGGTATAAGGCAGTATGTCTGCTGGTTTACTGGTTAGAGCAGGGAAACTAGGAGACCTCAGTTCTTGTCTCAGCTCTGCTTCAGACTTGCTATGTACACCTCTACCCAGATATAACGCTGTCCTTGGGAGCCAAAAAATCTTACTGTGTTATAGGTGAAACTGCGTTATATCGAACTTCCTTTGATCCGCCAGAGTGTGCAGACCTCCCCCCCCAACCCGGAGCTTTGCCACATTATATCCGAATTCATGTTATATTGGGTCACGTTATATCGGGGTAGAGGTGTATGTGTAACCTTGCACAAATCACTCCACCTCTGTGCCTCATTTCCCCATATGTTAAATACGATAATAGTATTCTTATTCACCTTTGTGAATGCTGCTATGTAGCTGTAAAATATTATAGGAACCTACTGGGGTTGCAAATCTTAAGAAAACAGGTTTCATAGCAATATTTTTAGTATCATCTGCTTCTGGAAGAGCTAGAAATTGTTTGAGGACAGATTTCCTCACAGTATTTTGACACTTCCTCTTCTGATTCCAGTCCAAAACAAGAAATACAGATGGAAGTGAATATGAAAAGATGTGAAAGCATATAAAAATATGTAGTCTGGTTTTCAGAGGTACTGAGTAGCTGCATCTTCTATTCACTTTTGATGTGAGGCACAAAAGAGGCGATGTGGAGAATCTATTGAAGAAAGAGGAGAATGTGTAAAGGAGAATAAAAAGAGCAAAGAAGTGTGCATCTATAAGGGAAAATATACCATATTATGTTCCCTTTATAGTGTGCCTAATTTGTGGAGGAGTTTCCGTCTTGCCTCATTGACTACACATCTTCCAGCCTCTGCAAAAAACAAGGCAGGGGTCCTACAGACAACAGCCTCCTTCACTACAGAACCCTGAGTCATCCCCAGAGCAGATCCATCCTGTGTATTTTATGAGGCAGAGGAAAAAAATAGTATATAATTAAAGACTGTTTCATAATGCATATACACAAAGGAGCTGAATTAAGATTGCACAGACAACCTTAATTCTGTTATTTTCTAACTTTTGAGTGCTTAACTTTGCAGCCTCAATAATGCTTTTTTAACTCTGTGTGTGTGGGCACATGGTCACAAGTGCATGGTTCCTGGGTTTTTTAATAGGTGAATTGAAAAACAAAAAAATCTAGCATGTGGTAATATATTGACACCCACATGATTCCTCACTATACAGACTTCTGCCCCTTGATATAAGTAAGTAACTATTAGTATGGCTGTGATTTAGTCATGGAGGTCACAGAAGTCACGGAATCTGTGACTTCCAAAGACCTCTGTGACTTCAGCCAGCACCAGCTGGGAGCTGCAGGGGCCCCTGCCACCTGCAGAGGCAGGGAGCTGCGGGGTACCCCCACTGGCCCAGGTGATGGGAGCCCCCCGCAGCTCCCGGCCACCGTGGACAGCAGGGGGAACCCTGCTGCTCCTGGCTACCCTGGAGGAACCCTGCTGCTCCCTGCCAGAGTTTGGGTTTGGTGTCTGGGCTGGGGGTTGGGGTGCAGCGCTTACCTCAGATAGCTCCTGAAAGTGACACGCACCCACCTCTGGCTGCAGTTCCTAGGCGGGGGGCCCGAGGAATCTCCATGCACTGCTGCCCGCAGGCACCACCCCTGCAGCTCCTATTGGCTGCAGCTGGCAGAGTCGGCGCTCGGGATGGGGGCAGCATGTGGAGACACGCCCCCTCCAGGGGCTGCAGGAAGCTGAACAGGTGGGCAGGGAAGCCGCCTTAGCCCCGTTGCGCTGCTGGTGGGGGTGTTGGGGGTGGCCAGGAGACGCTCCAGGGGAGGTGCATGGGGGCAGCAGGCGGGGCTGGGGGAGAGACCCGGCCCCGAACTTTGGTGGAGCTGGGCTCCCGTGCTCTCATATTGGTGAGCACGGGCATCATGGGCCCATACAACTCGCTGACCCTGGAAAAGGGCAGGGAGAAGTGTTGCAAATTGTCTTGAACGCTCCAATAAGCTTTTATTCTCATTGTGAGTAAAGGCTTGGGTCTTTTAACTCATCCATCTATCCCTGGAAAATAGAAGGCATCACAGATGCCTCCCACTATCCAGAAAAGGAGCATAGATTGTACACATTAAACTTAAAAAAGCATGGAACACATTCCTGGTTTTAAGAGTGTCTCCATTATGTTATTAAAGAGCACGAGTGTGTAGAATGGAATCTGTGTTGGTAATGAAACTGCTCTCCAGTTTCCTAGTCTTTTTGGAAAATTACACTTGGGTAACCATTAGTGAGGTGCTAAATTACAGACTAGCAGAATTTTAAAGGCCACCATAGGGCCTAATTGTAAAAACTGAACTGACTCTTAAAAAAAAATTAGTGCTATAAACTCTGTGTACTTAGTTTATTTAAAAGGCAGGGCAACACACTTTGAGTGTCTGTGGTTATTTAGCACTGTACCAATGAAGAGGTTTAAAACAGGATATTTAATAATGTGCAAAGTAGTTAAACCAGCCAACTCCACAGAGAAGTGTACAGGAAGGCTGCATTATTGTATCTGAGATCAGAACTATGGGATGAATCCTGCAGTCCTTGCGTGAATGCAGTGGAGAACTCCCCTTAATTTCAGAATAGAGTACAGGATTTGGCCCTCCATGGGTAGGTGCAAGGGGGATAAGTTTATGGAGCTGGTGCAGGGGGGTTGCAAAGGAAATTCACTTTGGACTGGCCTAGATGGAGGTGGACTTTTGCCCATTTATAAATCACAGTGGGCACTTTTTGACACCATACAATATTTGGGCATTCAGTAGTTCTGAGGAGTCCAAAAGGAACTCAAGATTAAGGATTAATATAATTAGCTGAAGACAAATGCATTCAGTAGAGGGGGATGTTATAGAAGACACAAGTTCTTTGAAATACTTTCCCCTTCCTACTGGCATCACTTCAGCTGCTTTTTGTCCCAGTGCTGAGTTTGGCTAGGTATTGAATAACCTAGGAAAAGGTGTTACTTACTTTTAACATAAAGGATTGTAGAACTGGGTTACTGGTACTGCAGCAAAGTTCCTTCAAATCTATTAAATGTTTCTTTGATATAGCTGGTTTGCTTCAAAATTTAAGAGGTCTACAGGTAGCTGTTTTGGACTTGAAATACTCGAGTTTGTGTTGTGATTTTACAGAATTTGACACGGATTCTGTGGATTTTGTCAGAGGTTTCAATGGCCATAGATTATTTACCAGACCTTCCAAAAATACACAGACACTAGAGTTTATTAAGGACAAATTAATAAAACAAATGTGGCATTTCTGGCTCAAGGCATTTTAAAGATGTGATGTTTTAAGTAAATATTAAAGACTCTTCTGAAAGTGAAAAATTGATTTTTTCCCCCAAGCTTTCATATCACCAAATAGGTTTGTCTGATTAAACTTGCTTTCTCCAAAAATTATCCTCCAGCAGGAAACCACAGTGTAAAATAGCTACAGAAAATATGTATTTTTCGGAGAGGATGAGTGTACATCAAAATTGATTATAATGTAAAGTTAGTTTCAACCTTAGCTATGGCATAATATGGAGTTGGCTCCATATTGTGCACTATACTAATCTTAAACAAAGAAACAAAAAAAAAAATCCTCTTTTCTGTAATCATTTTCCAAAGATATCTTATTCTAATTTGCCAGTAGGTGGAAGTAGTATTCTTTGCTAAACTTTCTAGCTAGCACTTCTTTTTTGACCATTGATTTTTTTTCAATAGGATTTGAATACCTAGCTTTTTTAGTTCCTTTTGAAAATCCCAGCCTATGTTAATAGTAATGTCATAACAATCTGGAATAAAAAGTTTTAAAATTTCAAATTAGTTAGAATAATGCTGTAAAAGTTTTGCAAAAATTCCAGTATTTTGGAAGCAAGACACATTCTTACATCCAATGGGAAACTACTCAGTTTGCAAAAGCAGCAAAAATGTTATAAGTAAACAGGTAACATCTTGTTACATCAAAATATATGTAAAAATAAACATAAACTGACATAGGGATATAGAATCACTCTTTCCATCATACTGTACTTGAGAGGGCATGTCCAGGAGAAACTGGATGGATATGTCCTGTATAGACAGATGAGCACTTTTTGAAGCGTAGAGGATGCATACTATAGTATGTCAAGTGGCTCTGATATGCCAGTCTCTGATGTTCATATAGTTGCAGTGAAGTTATTTTATAATATTTGTAGAAACTATGAGTCCTGCATTTTTGGTAAAATCTTGATATGTATACAAAGTATAACAGCATCAGCTGGAGAGATTGAGAGGGCCTTTTCTCAGAATAGCCAGTAGCCTGGTGATTAGGGCTCTCACCTGGGAGTGAGTAAAACCTTGGAGATGGAAGTCCAAATTCTCACTCTGGAGCAGGGGCTTGAACCCAAGGCTTGCCCCTTCCCAAGTGAGTGCCCTAAGTACTGGACTAATGGCTGTAAGGGGGGCACCGCTACCACCACTTTCTCCTCTGTTTTATGAATGGGGTCCAAATCCCCTTTGTAAATTTAGCCATTTCTTTCCAAATTTCCTCTATTCTAAAAATGCCTAAAATTGAGGCAAAATGTTTAGTTTTGGGTTAAACAAAACATTTAATTCAACCCAAAATGGATTTTTTTTTGATTAGGCAAAAATTCAAAAAAAGTTGATTTCAGGGTTACCTGAAACAGTTTTTTTTCAGAACTGCTAGTAAACTAAAAAAAGTTACTTGCACTGTTCATGACTACAACATCTCCTTTAAATCTAATGGAATTCTTTACCCATTTATTCAAGTGGGTGCACAAAGTTGTTCAATGTACTTTTGTAAGTGTCCATCTTGCACACACAGCCAGTGTGTGTGAGTACAAGTAAGACATGCATGAATGTGTGGCTATGTAGACATGCAAGTTTGAGTTGCATGCATATAAAAAAAATAGCAAGTACTCTTGTGTGTAGGAATTAAAAACCCTGGATTTGGACATGTAATCTTTGTGGAAATTCAGGTTTGAATATAAACTTCATAGAATGGTTTCATCTGTGCTTTCAAGATATGAGATTACTTTTTTATTTTCAGAAAGAATGACACGAGATTGGATCATTTAAAATATTCAGTTCTTGAAGCAGATATTTACATTCAATGCTGAGATTTCCAGACCAGGCAAGTGTTTTGGATTGTAGGTTTAAAAGATGTGTTTACATTGAAAAAAAAAAAAAAAGCCTGGGATATGGTTACATCTGAAACAAATGATAAAGCAAAATTAACACCACTTTGAACTTCAATAGCTCCTGATGACCAGTGGACTCAAATCATGTAAAAAACTTTTATGAATGTCCCTAACATTCTTGAGAGAGACAGAAACATTATCCCATTTTACAGCTGGAGAAGCTGAGACACAGTGGAGGGATGGAGGATGGTTTTAAGGCACCGGACTGCAGCTTAGGAGAACTGGATTCATTTCCTGCAGCTGCCCCAAGCTTCCTATGTGACCTTCAGTAAATCAGTTAATCTCTCTGTGCCTCAGTTCTCTATAAGTAAAATGGGAATAATGCTACCCTATCTCTCAGGAATTTTGTAAGGATACATTAATGATTGTAAAGTGCTCAGATACTACAGTGATTGGGACCCCAGTAACCACCTAGGAAAAGAGGTAGTGACCATCAGTTGCCCAAAGTTAAACAAACTTATAATATTTGTTACCCTGTCTGTCCAACCACTCTTTAAATCTTCTCCACCCATTTTGTCTTGTCTTGTCTGTAAGCTCTTTGGGGCAGGAATTGGCAGTTATATGTTTGTACAGGGTGAAGCACACTGGGGCCCAACCTGGCTGTGGCCTTCAGGCACCACTGTAACACAAACGTTAAATAATAGCACAAGCAAGTCTGCAGCCCAGCGAGAAATAGAACTTGGGCTCTTGACATCCACTCCCATGTTTTGACCACTGCACAATCCTGGTTTTGTAAAATAAATGGTATTTTACAATTGAAAGAGAAGTTATTTCACTTAGAAAATATGAGCATACATGCTCAGTCAAAACCCCATGCACTGTGGAAAATTTTAAAAATGTGCACTGATTCTTGTGGCTTGTGCACATCAATTGTTAAACTCCTCATGTCCCCAGTACCTCATGCTGCCTACAGCTAGCTTTTTATTCTCTTATTACATGCGGTGATGTTTTTCCAGGTTTTGGCTGTGAATCAAAATGACATTTATATATAAGAAAACTTCTGTAGGGTAGAGAAGGAAGGAGATTGAAAATGGTAAAAGATTAAATCTTCGTGTGATTTTTTGGGGATCACTGGAGTGTGAAACATGTGCCAAAAAATATTCAGATTTTTGCAACATCTACATTAAAGGCTGTTCAATGCCTTTCCATAAACATTTACAGTATGTCTATGACAGCTAAGTTCTGCACATCTTCCTTCCTTCATGTCGTCATATGCTATAATGCACTGATTGCCAAAGCCATGTAAAAATTTGCCTCCCTAATAATGGTGGTTGGGCTCACAATGCAGAGGTGAGGCTGGAAATACCTACGTTTCAGGATGTAGGAAGATGTGATACAAAGTATGAATGGGTTCAAAACAGCACTCTGGAACCAAACATCCCAAAACATAGAAGTTGAGAACTGGAGGATATAAGCTGTATATTTACCCTGTATGTAAACCCTAGATCCAAATATACCTGAACTTTTGGAAAATTCAGATCAGAACCTCACTATTTGATTACAGTATTGCCAGCTCTCTCAATAGTTGATGTTTTACTTAAAGCCCCAGGTACTAGACAAAATTGATTCTGTGAAAATCTTGGTTTATTTTTATTTATTAGTGAAAGTTTCTATCCATTATGATTGTGGAGAAAAGTTTGTGACCCAATTGGACTCTGAAAAATTAAACACCAGAAGGCAAATAAAAAGAACTCCACACTTACTATGTTGTATAAACTTGAGGTTTTTGAATGTTTGGGCTTCTTGATGCTGATACAGACTCTAGCAAATGTGAGAGTTTACAGCTGGTGAAAACTAGGGAAACATCCAGACTATCCTCTTTCATCTCATTCTGAATGGGATTGCACACTGGAGGTTTGTTGTTGTTGTTGTTGTTTTAAGGAGAGTTTTAGCTATAAGGGGCAATGTTTTGGCCAGAGAGAGAGAGGAAGGAACAGGAAAGCAGTGATTTGTTCTAAAACCACAACATGTTAAAGCTGGGCCCCCTTCACAGCTCTAGAAATGGAAGTTGCTGGCTGGAAATGGTCCAGGTTTAATTGCAACACTTCTAGGTTTTGTACCCTTACTTCACATGGTGATATCTATATAACAAAATCCCCTACAAAATGGAAAGTCCCTCTCTTTTTGGTCTCTGTGTGAATCTGAGTCCTAGTGTTTGTCCACACTTAACCAAAGAACAATTCCTCAACCCTTTCCCCTTTTTAACCTCTGTTTGCTCTTCATAACAGAGAAATGAGCTTCAGCCTGCAACGTGCAGGAAGTCAGATTAAATGATCATGATGGTCCCTTCTGACCTTAAAGTCTGTCAGCAAGAATTGCAACAAGGGTAAAAACCTGTTGTAGCATTCCTGTTCATGGGTGACATTTTAACCCTATCCATGCCACATACTGCATATGCATCACACATAACACTTCCAGTTATTTTTGTTTTAGCTTGTGAGAAACTGGAAATCAAGACCCAAAACATCACTTCATGTTGAATTTATAGAGTAGTGATTTGATCTTATTACAAGCGCATGATTATTTAGGCTTATGTCAATAACTAGTGTGTGTATACATAAAATATATAAAAACATAAGTGACAGCTTAACAGTACTTACATAAGAAAGTTTTGTACACAATTTATAAAGTGGAGACCTCCGTATGTAATCTCTCCTAACTAACAGTGCGTCTATATACAGGATATATTCTTGCAGAGAGAATCAATAGCTAGATACCCCAAACTAACAGCAGTGATTCCATCTTTCTTTAAAACAAAGAATCAAGTCCAAATAAAGCAAGAAGATGGGATTTAGAGGAGGTGTGGGAAGAAGAGTTTTATGTTTATAATATGTGGGGAAATTTGTCAAATGCCTTTGGCCAAATGGTCTGAAGCATCTGGTGTACGTGCAGAGATTTCTGACCAAAGAGGGAGCATCATGAGAAAAGGTTCTGGTAGATGTAGCCTGCTGAGTGTGGTCTATGGGATCTGAGAGAGGAAGAATCTTGTGTATTTTTATAATGGCAGACTGTTGTGTAATTAAGAGTAATGAGAGCTTTAAATACAATTGTTTTGATATTTAGCTTCAAAGGAAACCAGAAAACATTTTCAGTTGTTTCTGAAGGTTGGACACTTATTCACTGTGAACTGGACTTCAACCAGAAACTCATTTCCCATAGACAGGCATTAGAAGGTAACAATTTTCAGTCACCGAAAGACCTGAGCAGAATTCAAACTTGTTTCCTAAATGTGAAAGCCTTTATATCTCTTTTCCAATACCTGATCCCGCCTATCTTCCATTTTGTTTCTTGGACAATAGTACATTTTGTTTCTTGGACATTTTGTTGGTATTATATTTGAGACCCATTGGGGGAGAGCAGAAATCAAAGGGTCTAATACTCTACTGTAATACACCTGGTGTAATCATTTACAGCTGTGCAAAACACATAAAAAAAGGTTGCCAACCTATAATGGTGCCATTATATGCTCACTGTACAAAGATCTGAATGACTGTGCTAGGTGCATGGCAGTAGATAATCAGGTCCAATTTTTTTATTTTCTCTTCCTAACCTGAGACCTAGGATAACCAGACAAATTCCATACAAAAAGCATACATTAAAAGAACATTAAGGTTACATGATTAAGTGCTTAAAAGTCAGGAAATGAAGAAATTAGTATAATATTGCATATTATAATGCAAACACATAAAAAGGAAGAATTGAGACTGCATGGACAATCGCAAATCTGGTCGTTGTTAACTTCTCAGTGCTTGATTTTGCAAACTAAGTAAAGTTCTTTATACGTAGTCTTTTTGTGTGTAATTACCTGGGTGTATCTTTAAAAAAACAACAGTAAAACCAAATTCTGTTACAGGCAACTGTGACAATTCTCTTACAATGCAGCATGAGAAGGGTTTGAGCCTTTCAGCATTGGACTATAGATTACTACTCAGGTACAGGGCTAACTACATTTAGTAGATAGCGGGAGATGGCTTTTATCCCAGGGATGAGGAATGTGGGAAGGTGCTAGAGTAGTTGAAGTGGGCACAATCCAGAGCCTTTCTCCTTCCTCAACCCCCTCATCCATGAGCTGTGGAGCTTCTGCCTTGTGTACCATACAGTGCTGCAGTGTGGGATGGGCCACTGGAATGATGTGCTAGGTCCAAGGGATTAGTTAGAGGGAACCTGGCTTGGCTCTCTTCCCTGCTGCAACTGGTCTGGCAGCTTCAAGTTGTTCCCACTGCAGTGGCTGCTGCTTTAGCAGTGGCCTGGATCTGTCCTTAGAATGTTCATGTTCAGTTATTATTTTGGCATGCTGCTAACACTTTCCTGTAGAATGCAAGTTTCAGATGAAAAATGGTGGTTTTTTTTCCAGTGGATTGTATCTGAGCAAAACGTGAATGGAATTTCATGGGACAATGATAAAAGCACTTCTCTAGCCAGAGGACTTTCCTCCTGCAAATTTCAAAGGCCTTCTGCAAACAGGGAAGGTGTTAGAGATTCTAAAAGAAAGCAAAACAAATAAGAATCTTATATAAGGGAAACTGTTAGACAATCTAAATATATCAGCTCTCCTTCTAATGAAACTGTAGTTTATTTTACTTTTCCCTGTACTGTGCCTTTAAATTTTTAAGAACTTGTCCATGTGAAAGACATTTTGTTTTAAGAATTACTGCAGTATGTTACAGGGGAGATAAACTACTTTCTCATGAAGACATTACTTCTGTTCTTTCTTCTTGTTTTCCTTAATTTAAAAGTAACAACAATGAGAGTATGTGGCTGCTCTTTGTGTGAGGAAAAACATTAACAGGAACTTATCTTTATAAAGAACTGACACAAAATCCTGGATCCAATACTTCCAGTCTCTGAAGTGTTCAAAATTTGTATTCCAATTTTGTGGTTTGGGTGCATCTTTATTCAGAAGATATGTGAGCATTTTGACTAACCTGGTTTGAGTTTTCTGCCAGTGAAGTTCCACACAAGGCAAGTTCTCCATGGTTTATTGTGAACATTTTGCATAGCTCTGGTTATGTACTTTCTTCTTATGACGTCAGTGTTGAAGGGGGGAAAGAATGTAAACATCTGTTTTTTATAAACCAATTCCAGGCATATAACTTGATTGGAGTAAGCAAATGTTTCTACATGATTAATTTTCCAGTCATAGAATGATGGTTTTGAGCACTGTAGTTTATTACTGATTAAAGTTTGTAAAATAATGGGGGAAATGAATAATATGAGTTAAAAAAATACTTTTCATAACTGTATCAAATATAACTAAACTGGACTCTGCTTACCTCAGCCACATGACTTATCCCATGGAAAGCAAAGGGCCTGGTTCTCTTCTCACTCTGGGTTGAAACTGATGTATTGCTATTAACTTCAGTAATTGCTGTTAACTCCTCCTATACACACCTGTATGGGATAAAAAGGATGGTTTGTGGCTAAGGAATTCAAGTAATCTAGATTCTTGGGACAATGGGAGTTAGCCACCTAAATGCCTTTGAAAATCCCACCAGGCATCTATCTGCATCTTCAGATGCCTAAATACCTTTACAAATCTGGCCTTGAATTGCTCTGTGTCTCAGTTTCCCGCATCTGTAAAGTAGGGATAAAAATACTTTCTTTCTCCCACCTTCTCTCTATATTGTCAGCTATTCCAAGCAAAACTTTATCTTACTATGTGTTTATACAGTGCCTAGAGCAATGGTTCCAATCAAAGTTGGGGCCTCTAGTTGCTACCGTAATACTACTTCTATAAGAATATTTTAAGGTAGTGTTTGCTGGAGTGAGGGACTATCTGAGAGAAGAACCAAATCCAGTGAAAGTAATAGTGTTAGTAAGATATTTGGTTTTGGCCCTTCCCCAATGTGTGTACAGTTATTGCATTATATTACACTCGCTTGCCCCACTAAGTATATCTGCATATTGCATAAACATAAATATTATTTTGGGGAGCTGAGTTTAAGTAATTGACCCCTCTCAGATATCCCACACCATGAAGACTCTTGCTTACTTTAGATACACATTTATTCCTGTCAATTAGCTGAAACTGAGGTACAAGAAATTTGCCCAGTACATGTTAGGAAAGCTTCTCTCAGTGCTTAGGTTTCATTTGCAAGTCACTCTTACATCTCTCCCCCTACCCATCATCCCATCCTTTCCTGTTCCTCTGTGTGCAGGCTGGCTTATGTCAACCTAACTTTGTAGTGAGCAACAGAGGGTCCTGTGGCACCTTTAAGACTAACAGAAGTATTGGAGCATAAGCTTTCGTGGGTGAATGCCCACTTCATCAGACGCAAGTAATGGAAATTTCCAGAGGCAGGTATAAATCAGTATGGTGATAACGAGGTTAGTTCAATCAGGGAGGGTGAGGTGCTCATGCTGGCACATGATGGCATATATAACATTGGTGGACGTGCAGGTGAATGAGCCGGTGATGTTGTAGCTGATCTGGTTAGGTCCTGTGATGGTGTTGCTGGCCATCGTTTATTTGTACTGTGGTGTCTAGGAAGTGGATCTCCTGGATTGGTCCAGGCTGAGGTTGATGGTGGGGTGGAAGCTGTTGAAATTATGGTGGAATTCTTCCAGGGTCTCCTTCC